>NC_133648.1:112338916-112638916 GCF_009905375.1 Apium graveolens | reverse complement strand
TAGTCGGCCTGCCGCCTGGAGATCCTACCATGCCTGTCCCCCTGGAGCGATCTGAGTCTCGCTCGGGACGTGAGCTCTATCCCCGTCAGCTCCCTCCTCAAGGATCGGGGTATAGCCGCCCTAGTCTCATAAGCTCGGGTACGCCTACCCGCCCTCTCCACATCCAACTCCCTCCTGGCCTCATCCAGTCGGGCCTCAGCAACAGCCACTCAGGTCCTCAGTACATCCTGAACATAGCCGTGGGCTAGCAAAGACTGCCTATGGGCAGGGTCGAGAGGTGGTGAATCCGGAGCCACTGGGGGTGCCTCCTCGGTCTGTCTAGGCTCGGAAGTATGGGTCTCTGAGCTGTCATCATAGGTGTTCCAGGATGGTAGTGGAGGGGTAGGGGCTCTAACCATAGGGAGTGTGGGTAAAGGGGTACCAGTGTACACTACCATAGCTCCGACACGCTCCTCAGCCACTGGGACCTCATACGGGTCCTCCTCATCTGAAATAACAATGACCTCTGTCTCTGACTCCTCTGAGGGGTCCTCCTCATCCTCCTCCATCTCAGGCTCCTCCCGATCCTCGACATCTAGCAGTGCCTCATCATGCTCACGCTCGAACATCTCAGGGTCCTCTATCTCATGCGCCTACACATTAAACGAGCTAAATTACTATCATGATACTTATAAGGGTTCCCGTAAGGGTTTTAACTATCAGCGCTACTTTAAGTAGTCCGACCATGAACTTGGCAAGAGTTCTTATTATCTTTGTGAGTTTATTATTATATCGTCGCATCATCTCTGAGGTTTATAATGCTTAGCTCTGATACCATTTCTGTAACACCCTCAGATCCGGGGTCAGGGATCCGGGTCGTCAAGGTCTTTCTTTCCACAATTATCACTTAACTTAATTAATAATAAACAACCTCATGTTGTGACCCCACACTAACACACACCACAACACGTCATAGTCTCAGAGATGAATTTGAAATAAGTACAAGTCCTTGAATCCATAATTAAAAGTTATTAAAACCCAAAATAATTACTTGATAAGTTTACAGTTAATTGCCATTATCTGCCACAAGTTATAATTATACATAATTGATTCTCAAAAGTAGAATGCCTGATCTACAGATAGCTCTACCTCTACAGCTATAGCAGCTACGATCTCAACGGGAAGGCGCGGGGCGCTTCCCACGCTCTTGCGCTGGGTCTGCTTGAGCCTGACCATCTTTCCTAACTGCTGTTGTGTGATGAAGAAATAAAGCAAGAGTGAGCATTACAGCTCGCAAGATAATATATAGTGTAATCAATAATGCAAGTATCTAAATAGATAACTTACTGAAAACCTTTATCAAGTGTAAGATAATTACTTACTGGATATAAGCTTAAAGGAAGATGAAGTTACCAAATACTTCACTATACTTATATCATTTTAGAAAACCACTTGAACTACCACTGTTCAAATTATAATCAGTTTTCAACAGTTCATCACATAGATGAAACTACAAGACAAGATTTGAATAGATAAAATCTTTTAAATATTATTGAAGGAAATGGAGTTATGATATACTTCATTAGTTCTGATATATATATATATATATATATCCACATATACATCTTCTTTATACATTTCCTGAAAACCTCTATCATGAAAAGTATGGACATAGTTTGTAACATCCAATAAATTTTTTGGAAGGAAAAAGAATTGTGGCATAAACCCGATATCTTGCTGATCAGGCAAAGATACCAATAAGTAACCTTTTTTACTAGTAGATGGATGAATTCCCCACTGGTCATCACCCTGGCCGCAATAGGGCCTTATGCTGGACTGTCACTCAGCCACTTACGCATTTGATGGACTCCCACTGAGCCACTTACACTATCATGGACGCCCACTGAGCCCATGTTGCTTATGCCGACTCGATAGATGGACTTACTTCCCGAACGTTGGGTAAGTAATCAATTAATTTATCAAAACAGCAACCTCGTTGCGAATGTAAAATACACCACTGAGCCGGATCCCCCAGGTTTTGAGCGAATATTTAAATCCCCTTTGAAAGGAAGATCTTAAATATAAAAATGAGTTTTGGGATCCGCTCTAACTTTTAAAAATCATTTTGAAGACTCGAAAACACTTTAAAGAGTGTTTGGAATACTGCTGATTTAATAAAGTAAATCAGTCCTGATATATTAGAAAATATCTGAATATTATTATTTAAATAATATTCCTATAATGATAATCCTTATAAAAATAATTGAAGTAGAAGCTGTAAAACTTATACTTGAAACGAGTATTAAATAACCAAGATATACTTATTCGAAAGTACTATCTTTATTTGAATAATAAAAAATAAGTTTGATTATCGACACCTTATTCTTTAATAAAATAAAGTATATATCTCAGCAAATAATCGGAGTCATAGATCCTCAAATGAATATTCAAATAATATTCAATAAATAATATAAACTGAGTCCTAAGCCCTCGAATGAATATTCGAAATAATATTCATTAAATAAAATAAAATGAGTCATAAGCCCTCGAATGAATATTCGTAATAATATTCATTAAATAAAATAAAGTTATCGAATAAACCTTATTCGATTAATAGTTTTAAAAACTATATCAATATATATATATATATTATACTCGGGAGCCTTGTTAGGGCGAAAACACGCGCTAATATTCACGCAAGTATACGCGTTCGCAAGTAATATAAAATACTTTCTAGTTCGTTCGCTCAGAGACTCAGACTAAATTATTGTCTAATTAAACTCACTCACCAATGTATGATTACTTCTCAATGTTAAGATAATAACACTTAAAATTATTGATTAAATATTAACTATAATTAACTACTTAATTAACCACTTAACTAACACTTCAATTTATCAATAATAAAACACTCATGAGATCACAACTTCATAATTACTTCCTTCTATAGCCATTGTTATTACCTTTAGCATGTGACAGTGATGATATTAATCGAATAACACGAAACTGATAAAAGCCAACTTTCATTGTACTAATACCATTCCACCAAACATCCACAATTAAGATAGAAGTTGAATAGTCATCAATTAGTAGGTAACTCTAACAGTTTTATTTGCCCTATGTAATCAAAAAGGAATAACTTGTGCTTAAATCGTTGTGTTGTCAATTTCTGTAGACATATAGGAACTCAACATAATTGATGACTATTCAACTTCTATCTTAATTGTGGATGTTTGGTGGAATGGTATTAGTACAATGAAAGTTGGCTTTTATCAGTTTCGTGTTATTCGATTAATATCATCACTGTCACATGCTAAAGGTAATAACAACACCAAACATCCACAATTAAGATAGAAGTTGAATAGTCATCAATTATGTTGAGTTCCTATATGTCTACAGAAATTGACAACACAACGATTTAAGCACAAGTTATTCCTTTTTGATTACATAGGGCAAATAAAACTGTTAGAGTTACCTACTAATCATGCACAACGTACATGAACCTATGCTAGCATGGCAAGTTCACAAGTTATTCCTTTTTGATTACATAGGGCAAATAAAACTGTTAGAGTTACCCACTAATCATGCACAACGTACATGAACCTATGCTAGCATGGCAAGTTCTAAATCTCAAGATTCACTGTCGCTTCACAAGAGATTAACACCCTATCTTATATGTTCGCGACGCACATAAGATGAATACGCACAACCAATACTAGATATCAAGCAATCATCACACACTAAAGTATTAAACAATTAACTAAAGAATTCCATAATAAATCCGTTGCAACCCCATGATCACGATTAGCCCATAATAGAACTTATCGCCATCATGGGTTCATATGAAATCATGACAAACAATCACAAGAAAATAATAACTAAACTAATTATATTAAAACAGAGTACGTCACAAGAGTAAATAAGTCAAAGCAAGAAAACTAGCATCCAACGTTACAACGAAACAAGAATCACAAGAAAATATGCTTCCTCTTCGTTGCGGTGTGCTAAATCGGTCTTCTTCCTTATCTCCTTCGCTTCTTGCGTAAAACACAATCTAAAACATAATCCCCTTAATACTCTCTGTGAAAACGTCTCAAATCTACCTATATAATAGTCCCATAAAACTCAGATTACATAGAAGTTGGAAGCCAAACAGAAGTAGAAGTCTAAAATAATTTATCTTTTTCCCCGACCCTGCGCGGCCGCTCAGATAATTTATCTTTTTCCCCGACCCTGCGCGGCCGCTCAGCATAGCTGCGCGGGCGCGCAGGTTGCTGCGCGGCCGCTCAGCATTGCTGCGCGGGCGCGCAGGCCTCTACTGGAAAAAATCCAGGTTTGCTCCGTTTCTTCGCCGTAATCTGCCCATTCCTTTCCTCTCGCAATGGTGAACACATGCCAAGGCTTATTCTTGATGATTCCTCCTCCGAAATGCAACTAATACCCTGAAATGCATAAACACTAGAAAAACGCATCAAATACACAAAATACTTGATTTTAAGACACCAATTTAAGCCATTTTAAGACGTTCTAAGTGGTATAAAATGCCACTTATCACACCCCCAAACTTAAATGGATGCTTGTCCTCAAGCGTCACAGACTCAAAAACAAATAAAAATATGCATGAATGCAATTTGATATGAAAATGCAACGATCTCCCTTACTACAATTAACCAACCAAATTGTCACATCTCAACGAATGCAGTTAGACAACTAAAGATCAATAAACTCATGCAAATGGACATACAGCCAGAAACGTGATGTGTGCAAATGCTTAACAGATATGCTTCGGAACTAGACCAATTACTATGACTAGACTATCCTCAAGGCAATCCTACGATTATACAAAGAATAAAAATTCTAAGCACAAAGTGATATACAACACTACAAGAACTCTGGAGCTTACTACGGAATCGTGCTTTTTATTTACAACTCAAATGCTTATTTGACCGTGCAATGAGTGAGGTCCACAAAAGACTTATACAATGGTATCCATGTAACGAGCGTTAGGTTAGCGGATCCCAGACTCTAAAAGCCTTAGGTCGCTAGGCACAAAGTCCCTTAAGAACTTAATAACTCGAATACCAAAGAGCCCACTCTTGATCAATTATGCCAATTTTTTTTTTTTCTGAGCAAGTGCGTTTCGCTCCATCTTGCTCAACCCTAGACTACTCGCAACATACGCGAGCCGGCTACTAGCCATTTGACGCCTAGCCACAACTAGCAACAACTTCCATATTTTTTTCTCCAAAACTTTTCTTTTTCATGTCTTTATCACTAAGAACCTATAATCGAATTCTAAGCATAATAAGTAGATTGACCTTGAAAACAACCAAATCATAACACAATCTAGCCCTTTCGCATTCTCTAAGACTTAGTGGACTTACAATTGTTTCTAGCATGCATATCAACCTACACAACTTAATATCACTTTAATGCTATCACTACACTCGCATCAATATCACAATTCAGTCGATAACTTATTGCAAAAGGGATCATGGTAAATGCATGAGCTACATGACATTCATAAAAAAAACTAAATGGCATAAATTATGCAACTATATGAACTAAACTATCATGAATATGCAACTAAATGACACACACACAATATTCCTTAACTACCACCCCCAAACTAAAAATCTTCACTGTCCTAGTGAAAGTAGTAGAAAGGAACACAGGGTATACCTACTCGGAGTCATCATCATCATCACCCTCAGTGGGTGGAGTATCAGGCGGTGGGTATGCAGAGTCCTCACCAAAAACTGGCCACTGGATATCAGCTCCAAGGCCTCGAAAAGCAGTCCCTAACGCAAGGGTGAGCTTCTGAGCAAACCTGCTCTGCGTCTCATACATGGCATCCATCCGCCGTGAAAGCCTCCTATACTGGGCATCACCCATCCCAACACCCTCCTGAGCTCTCGAAGAACCAGCCTCACCACGCCCTGGCCTAGCCATAGTAGCACCTCGTGCTGGACGCCCTCCTGGAAGACGATAACCCAGCCCATGCTCCTCAGGCTCACCACCGGTCCACTCCTGCATCCCATTCAGAGTGCCAGAATCAATCGGAGCTGCTGGCAACTGCAACTGCTCATGAGCCGGCCAGTTCACTCCCACTGCTCGACATAGCTTCGTAACCGTGGATGCATAAGGGATGTTCATATGCTTTGCTCCCCTCAAAAACTTCAGAATTCCTTGGTAGATAAACTCACCAAGGTCCACATAGTACTCATCATGCAGAATTCCCCACAACAACTGTGCTCTCTCAACTGTGACCTTGTGTGCATGTGAAGAAGGCAAAATATTAGCACATATAAATGCATTCCATGCACGGGCATACCTGTTTATGGCGATCGCCGAAAAGTGACGATACTCATTATTGCCTGGACTGCGGGTCCAAACTGTGCCCGGTCGACAGAGAGTCGCACAAATCAAATCCAAGTCAAAATCCTCAGTAGTCTTTTTATTCCAGTTCTCCTCCTCGGGCTTCCTCTCTCGCTGTTCAATCACACGGAGAATCGCCGCAGGATGATAATCAACCGTCAGCCCACGGACTACAGAAAACCCATTCTTTTCAGCCTTCACGTTCGTGTAGAACTCGCGAACAACGCTCATCGGTACTGCTTCGGGTAACTCACAAAAAGCTATCCACCCCTTCTCTGCAATCATGGGCAACAGCTCACCATCCCTCCCTGATGGTAAAAACCCCCTCTCCTTCAGAATCGGCTTCCCCAACAGCCTAGTGTACTCCTCCTCCGCAGCTCTGTCAGTTAACCGAGGCCTTGCAGCAGTACCCCTCGATGAATCAGCAGTAGGAACTGTGCTGCTGCTGTCAATAGTGCGTGCTCTCTTGGGTGCCATTGATTCGTGAATAAAAGCGTGTAAGAACTGATATTTGATGTTTGTGAGAGGGTTTAAGTGTAGGAAGTTTTGTGGGAGATATGTAGGATAGGTGTATGTATATATAGGGTGTGGATTAGATTAGGGTTTGGGAATTAAGGGATAAAATGATGGGGTAGTGGGAACAATTCGTGGGTTTATGGGCTAAAACTGTTTTTGTGTTTTTGTTTATTTATTTATTTATTTTTTTTTTTCTGAACTGTAAAAAATTTTCTGGAACTCGACCCCTGCGCGGCCGCTCAGCATAGCTGCGCGGGCGCGCAGAGGGTCTCTGGAATTTTTTTTTTCAGCCCCTGTTTTCTGATTTTTTTATGTTTTTGGATAGGTTATTAACTTCTAAGGGTTCCTGTAACAACAATTCATGGGGTGCCTCCCACGCAGCGCTTCTTTTTCGTCATTAGCTTGACGTTCCGTACCTTTCTCAAGTAGTCAACAAAATGGCACTAACCACCTCTCGGTTTGCCATGTCCCCATAGTAGTGCTTCAACCGCTGACCGTTAACCTTGAATGCTTGGTCCGAATCATTCTCAAAAATTTCCACCGCTCCATGTGGAAACACAGTTTTGACAATAAAAGGTCCAGACCACCTTGATTTCAACTTCCCAGGAAAAAGTCGGAGCCGAGAGTTGAATAAAAGAACTTGTTGCCCTGGCACAAATAACTTATGATGTAGCTTCCTATCGTGCGACCTCTTCACCTTTTCCTTATACATTTTGTTATTCTCGTACGCTTGAAGTCGAAATTTATCAAGTTCATTAAGCTGAAGCATTCTTTTCTTACCGGCTGCATCTAAATCCAGGTTCAATTTCTTCAATGCCCAGTAGGCCTTATGCTCAAGCTCCGCCGGTAGATGACATCCCTTACCGTACACCAACTGAAACGGTGACATCCCAGGTGGAGTTTTGTATGCTGTTCTATAAGCCCAAACAGCTTCATCGAGCTTTAAAGACCAA
Source organism: Apium graveolens (assembly GCF_009905375.1). Taxonomy (NCBI): domain Eukaryota; kingdom Viridiplantae; phylum Streptophyta; class Magnoliopsida; order Apiales; family Apiaceae; genus Apium; species Apium graveolens. The sequence continues at coordinate 112,631,090 of NC_133648.1, read as the reverse complement.
TCCTTCCTTGACGGACAAACAACCTTCTCTAGAATACGCTTTATCTCTCTGTTAGACACTTCCGCTTGACCATTTGTTTGCGGATGATAGGCAGTAGCTACTCGATGATTCACATTATAACGCTGCATCATAGAAGTGAACTTACGGTTGCAAAAATGCGATCCTTCATCACTTATGATTACCCGAGGTGTTCCAAACCTTGTGAAAATTTGCTTATGAAGAAAATTTAGCACTGCCTTTGCATCATTTATCGGTAAAGCTTTAACTTCGACCCATTTTGAGACATAATCGACTGCCAGCAAGATGTACTGATTATTGCAAAACGTGATAAAAGGCCCCATGAAATTGATTCCCCATACATCAAAGACCTCGACTTCAAGCATCACATTTAATGGCATCTCATCCTTCCTTGACAAATTTCCCACTCTTTGGCAACGATCACACCTTAAAACAAACTGATGAGCATCCTTGAACAAAGTAGGCCAGAAAAAACCTGCTTGCAGAATACGAGCTGCCGTCTTCTCACCTCCATAGTGTCCACCATAAACCGTGGAATGGCAGTCTCGTAATATCCCCTCCGTCTCACAGAACGGGATACATCTCCTGATGATCTGGTCAGCTCCCTGTCTAAACAAATATGGTTCATCCCACATATACCACTTCACCTCATGCAGAAACTTCTTCTTTTGAGCGGATGTCAAATTAAGAGGCATTATATTGCTGACGAGATAGTTTACAATATCTGCAAACCATGGTTCTTCCTCCTGAATTGCAAACAACTGCTCATCCGGAAAAGATTCATTGATTAACGTCCTATCTTGTGAAGTAGAATCGGGATTCTCCAACCTAGAGAGATGGTCAGCTACTTGATTCTCAGTACCTTTTCTATCTTTGATCTCTAACTCAAATTCCTGAAGTAAAAGCACCCAATGAATGAGTCTCGGCTTCGAATCCTTCTTAGAAACCAGATAGCGAATAGCTGCATGATCAGTGAATACTGTTACTTTCGTACCAAGCAGATAAGATCGAAATTTCTCAAAGCCAAAGACTATAGCCAAAAGCTCCTTTTCAGTAGTGGTGTAGTTCAATTGGGCACCATTTAAAGTCTTACTCGCATAGTAGACCACATGGAAGAGATTTTTCTTGCGCTGTCCCAGAACTGCACCTACCGCATAATCACTCGCATCACACATCATCTCAAATGGTTCTGTCCAATCTGGTGCTGTAATGACTGGTGCCGTGATCAAACTCTCCTTGAGAGTCTCGAATGCTGCCAAACAGTCATCATCAAATTTGAAAGGCACATCTTTCTCAAGCAAATTGCACAACGGCTTAGATATCTTTGAAAAGTCCTTGATGAATCACTGATAAAAACCCGCATGACCAAGAAAACTACGGATTCCTTTCACAGAATTAGGTGGGGGAAGATTTTCAATGACTCCCACCTTGGCCTTGTCCACCTCCAGACCCTTGCTAGAGACCTTATGCCCAAGGATAATGCCTTCACGCACCATAAAATGACATTTCTCCCAATTAAGCACCAAATTAGTTTCCACACATCTTTTGAGTACGGCGCGTAGATTATTCAAACATTCATCATATGAGTGTCCAAAGACGGAGAAGTCATCCATGAACACTTCGACGTTATTTCCAATCATGTCAGAGAATATAGCCATCATACATCTCTGAAAAGTGGCCGGGGCGCCACATAACCCAAACGAAACTCTGCGAAAAGCAAATGTGCCAAATGGACAAGTGAAGGTAGTCTTTTCCTGATCCTCTGGTGCAATACAATTCTGATTATACCCGGAATAACCATCCAGAAGACAAAAATACTCATGACCCGCCAATCTGTCAAGCATCTGATCAATAAATGGAAGAGGGAAGTGATCCTTCCTTGTGGCTTTGTTCAATTTTCTATAATCCATGCATACTCTTCATCCTGTAACTGTTCGAGTAGGGATGAGCTCATTCTTTTCATTTGCGACCATAGTGATACCTCCCTTCTTAGGTACACATTGTACGGGGCTCACCCACGAGCTGTCATAAATAGGATAAATGATGCCTGCATCTAGCCATTTCAGAATTTCTTTCTTCACCACCTCCTTCATGATGGGATTCAGTCTTCGCTGCTGTTCCACAGTTGGCTTACTACCTTCCTCTAGCAGAATTTTATGCATACAATATGAAGGACTTATCCCCTTGATGTCTGCTATGGTCCATCCTATAGCCGATTTGAATTCTCTCAAAATCCTTAAGAGCTTGTCTTCCTCACTACCTGAAAGGTCAGATGAAATAATAACAGGTAACGTAGATGAATCACCTAAAAAAGCATACCTCAAGTGTTCAGGTAATGGTTTGAGCTCCAAGGTAGGTGCTTCCTCTATTGATGGTTTGAGCTTCCCTTCAGCATTCTTAAGGTCAGAAGTACCAAGAGATTCAAATGGTATGTCCAGCTTTCGCTTCCATGGAGAAGCGTTCAGATATTATAATTGCTCGTTGTTATCTTCATCATCGCTGTCAAAATCCCCCACTAAGGCCTTTTCCAATGCATCAGACATTAGCATGTGATCGAGTTCCGAAGTAACCGCAGTATCAATCACATCCACTTTTAAGCACTCCTCATCTTCTGTAGGGAATTTCATTGCCTTGAATACATTGAAGGTCACATCCTGATCTTGGACCCGTATAGTAAGTTCCCCTTTTTGCACATCTATCAAGGTACGGCCAATAGCCAAGAAAGGCCTCCCCAAGATTATGGGAATCTTCTTATCTTCCTCAAAATCCAGAATAACAAAATCTGCTGGAAAGAAGAGCTTATCCACTTTGACGAGCACATCCTCAACTATGCCCCTTGGGTAAGTAATGGAACGGTCAGCCAATTGTAGCGACATGTATGTGGGTTTTGGATCAGGCAGATCCAGCTTTTTAAAGATCGACAACGGCATCAGATTAATGCTTGCTCCCAAATCACAAAGGCACTTGTCAAAAGTTAGATTGCCAATGGTGCAAGGAATGGTGAAGCTTCCTGGATCTTTCAGTTTTGGTGGTAACTTTTGCTGCAGAATAGCGCTGCATTCTTCCGTGAGAGCAACGGTTTCAAGGTCATCCAGTTTCACCTTCCTTGCAAGAATAGTCTTCATAAACTTCGCATAACTAGGCATTTGTTCCAGAGCCTCAGCGAAAGGTATATTGATGTGAAGTTTCTTGAACACCTCCAGAAACTTCCCGAACTGTCTATCCAGCTTTTGTTGCTGCAATCTCTTAGGAAAAGGTGGTGGAGGATAGAGCTGTTTCTCCCCTGTATTAGCCTCAGGCAGAGTGTGTTCAACAGTAGTCTTCCTTGGTTCCGCCGCTTTCTCCTTTTGCTTAGATTCTTCATCTCTAACTTCAGCTTCGACTTCCTTTGCCTTTTCAGCATCAGCCACTTTTCCAGACCTTAAGGTAATAGCCTTGACTTGCTCTTTAGCTTCCTTCCTACCTGGTACTTCCGTGTCACTAGGAAGAGTGCCAGGTTGACGATTGAGCACTGCATTGGCTAATTGACCAATTTGATTTTCCAAGGTCTTGATAGAAACCGCCTGACTCTTGCACAACAGCTTAAGTTCCTCAAAATCAGCACTGGTGGGTGCAGCTGTACTTCCCTGTTGAGGATATGATTGCCTTGTAGCATACTGCTGTGGTTGCTGGAATCCAGGTGGGTTAAACTGTTTACTCACTCCTTGCTGATATGGTGGCTGAATAGCATTCTGATTATTCCCCCAGCTGAAATTTGGATGATTTCTGTTATTAGGATGATAGGTCGCTGGGACAGGCTGCTGTTGTCGCTGATAATTATTCACATACTGAACAGATTCGTTGACAAGAGAACACTGATCCGTAGCATGAGAACCTGCACAAAGCTCACAAACCATAGCTATTTGATTAACTCCATACGTAGCCAAAGAATCAACCTTCATTGATAGCGCTTGGAGCTGGGCTGCAATAGCGGTGGCTGCATCAACTTCCAGAATACCCGCTACCTTGCCTGACATCATCCTCTGAGTTGGGTTTTGATGCTCATTTGCAGCCATCGTCTCGATAAGATTATACGCCTCAGTATAGTTTTTAGCCCATAAGGCGCCTCCAGCTGCTGCATCGAGCATGGGCCGAGATTGGGCCCCCAAACCATTATAGAAACCAGTGATCACCATGCAATCCGGCATTCCATGATGTGAACATTTTCTCAACATTTCCTTGTAGCGTTCCCAAGCCTCGCACATAGATTCTGTAGGTTGCTGCGCAAACTGAGTAAGAGCACTCCTCATAGCAGCAGTCTTTGCCATTGGATAAAACTTCACTAGAAACTTTTGCACAAGATCTTGCCACGTAGTGATGGACCCAGCTGGTTCAGAATGTAACCAGTCTTTAGCCTTATCCCTCAGTGAGAATGGGAAAAGCCTCAACTTGATAGCCTCATCAGTCACGCAATTATACTTAAAAGTGCTGCAGATCTCGACAAAATTCCTTATGTGCATGTTGGGGTCTTCAGTTGCCGCTCCTCCAAAAGAAACAGAATTCTGCACCATCTGAATAGTGCCCGGCTTGATTTCAAAGGTGTTAGCTTGAATAGCCGGATGAAGGATGCTTGACTGAATGTCATCAATTTTAGGCCGAGAAAAATCCATAAGAGCTGGATCAGCTTGAACAATACGATCTCCCATGTTTACTGGTTCTTTCTGCTCAGTTCCTGAATCCGAATCCTCAAAATCTAACTTCTCCGGAATATCAAGAACTTCGTCTGTCTCCTCAGCTGTATCTAAAGTCCTCTTGCGAGCACGAGAACGAGTTTGCATAAACGCTTGCTAAAGTACCTGAAACACAACCAAAAAAAATAAGTAACTACTACGTCCTAATCACTGAGTCCTGATGACCAATGATGGTAAGTACATAAACTAAACAAATACGCCGAGTCCCCGGCAGCGGCGCCAAAAACTTGTTAGGGCGAAAACACGCGCTAATATTCACGCAAGTATACGCGTTCGCAAGTAATATAGAATACTTTCTAGTTCGTTCCCTCAGAGACTCAGACTAAATTATTGTCTAATTAAACTCACTAACCAATGTATGATTACTTCTCAATGTTAAGATAATAACACTTAAAATTGTTGATTAAATATTAACTATAATTAACTACTTAATTAACCACTTAACTAACACTTCAATTTATCAATAATAAAACACTCATGAGATCACAACTTCATTATTACTTCCTTCTATAGCCATTGTTATTACCTTTAGCATGTGACAGTGATGATATTAATCGAATAACACGAAACTGATAAAAGCCAACTTTCATTGTACTAATACCATTCCACCAAACATCCACAATTAAGATAGAAGTTGAATAGTCATCAATTATGTTGAGTTCCTATATGTCTACAGAAATTGACAACACAACGATTTAAGCACAAGTTATTCCTTTTTGATTACATAGGGCAAATAAAACTGTTAGAGTTACCCACTAATCATGCACAACGTACATGAACCTATGCTAGCATGGCAAGTTCTAAATCTCAAGATTCACTGTCGCTTCACAAGAGATTAACACCCTATCTTATATGTTCGCGACGCACATAAGACGAATACGCACAACCAATACTAGATATCAAGCAATCATCACACACTAAAGTATTGGACAATTAACTAAAGAATTCCATAATAAATCCGTTGCAACCCCATGATCACGATTAGCCCATAATAGAACTTATCGCCATCATGGGTTCATATGAAATCATGACAAACAATCACAAGAAAATAATAACTAAACTAATTATATTAAAACAGAGTACGTCACAAGAGTAAATAAGTCAAAGCAAGAAAACTAGCATCCAACGTTACAACGAAACAAGAATCACAAGAAAATATGCTTCCTCTTCGTTGCGGTGTGCTAAATCGGTCTTCTTCCTTATCTCCTTCGCTTCTTGCGTAAAACACAATCTAAAACATAATCCCCTTAATACTCTCTGTGAAAACGTCTCAAATCTACCTATATAATAGTCCCATAAAACTCAGATTACATAGAAGTTGGAAGCCAAACAGAAGTAGAAGTCTAAAATAATTTATCTTTTTCCCCGACCCTGCGCGGCCGCTCAGCATAGCTGCGCGGGCGCGCAGGTTGCTGCGCGGCCGCTCAGCATTGCTGCGCGGGCGCGCAGGCCTCTACTGGAAAAAATCCAGGTTTGCTCCATTTCTTCGCCGTAATCTGCCCATTCCTTTCCTCTCGCAATGGTGAACACATGCCAAGGCTTATTCTTGATGATTCCTCCCCCGAAATGCAACTAATACCCTGAAATGCATAACCACTAGAAAAACGCATCAAATACACAAAATACTTGATTTCAAGACACCAATTTAAGCCATTTTAAGACGTTCTAAGTGGTATAAAATGCCACTTATCAAGCCTCGCCTCCCGGTTTTAGAAAAAGTTCACCTTTTGATCCCCTATACTAAGGGTATACTCAAATACCGCTTAACTCTAGCATAGGTATTATGCAACTACAAGCATTTGAACCAACAGATATATAAATCAAGAATATGAAACAGGCATGCATATATACCATATCACATGCTACAATATATCGCAAGAATTTGCTAATAACAAATATGCATTTATCGCAAGATCATGCATATACACATATACATCACAACAACAGTTATACGGGTAGAAAACTTGCCTGAGCGACTGGGGGTTATTAATGGCTTGGGACGAGTCTGGTAACCTATAAACAACATGTAAGTTGGAATTAAACCAAAGTCACTTGTAAATCTATACTTTAACCAATTTAGACTCTAACGCTCGCTTTGCGCTTACTGATTCTCTTAAGTCGCTCGAGTACCCTCGGCTCCACCATTTTTAATAAATTAACCATTAAGAGTTTTAAGGCGATTCTTTCGCGAGTACCCTACCAACTGCCTAATCCACTTTACATAAATGTTTCATACTCTAATTAGTCCTTTAAGGTCTTTAACCTATGTTTCAAAGTAAGGCGAGGGGTAATGGTTCGTTCGTGAAACGCTGTTACTTAAAACGGTCGTTTCTCCTAAACCGTACATCAGATTCAAGCGAACCACATATCAAAACGAAGCTCGTAACATGAAATATCTAAACATGGAAATGGTCAAAACCTAGCATGGAGTTCTCGGGTCCTAATGTTATGAACAAAAGCAGTCTAAAGTAAATCGGACATTACGACGGCTATGTTTACGCGATTTCCCAATTTTATACCATTCCAATTCAACCACCAATCAATCCCAATTCATTCATACAACCAACATCCATCCACACTACATCATAACAGCCCCAATCAACTCAATATTAACAATTATACATATTCTTAAACTTGAATTTAAACTATACTTAAGTCCTTTAACCAAACCATAAGATTTCAACATTCAATTCACCACTATTCCAACCCAAACTCTAAACCAACAAGCATTAAGCTACTCTATTACCATAAAAACCAAAATCATCCTTATATACAAAGTAAAGCTAGGGTTTGGAGATGATATACCTTCCTTGAACTGATGTGAATAGCTAGGAGGCCTTAAGAAGCCTTGAGATGTCTTTAGGATGCTTGGATCTCAAAGGAAAAACAAGAAAAATCAAGTTAAAAACCTTGAAATCACTATTCATTATATTCTTCATTGATTTCTTGGAGAAGATTGAGAATGAATGGGAGGCTTAAACTCATAGGATAGCCATAACTATGCATAAGGAGTACTAGAGAATTATCTTACCAATTTAGGAAGCTTGGAACTTGAATTTTGAAAATTCTTCTCTTTGAAATGGGAAAAGCCGAGAGCAAGGTTCTTGGTGAAGAGAAATAAAATTTTTGTTTTGATGAAATGATTTGTTTTGGCTTGGTGGATGTAGTTTTTGTTTGGATTTTTGGTTAATTACTTTATTAACCTTGTCTTTGTGTGGTTATAAACTAACCACACCTCCTCCCTCCCTATGTCATGCTTACATCACCTTATTGTGTCATCATCTCTTACTTGCCCATTCCTTATTGGTTGGATGACCTCATCATCCCTAACCTCCTTGATTAACTTCCTAATTGTTTGCCTAATGACCGCTGATCTGTTATACGGTTCGCTTAACTTTCGTTTTCGTTTATTGTTTGAGGGATCATACCCGGGATCTTATTACTTGGGTTTTCTTAACCTTTCTCAATACATTATAATCCTTTTATGATCCTCACTTATAATCCTTTTATTTAAATCTTTTTTATCCTATTACCTTATACTCAATTCTTTCCGTATCTAGTGGATTTCCGGGAAAAATTAAAGTGTTCGGAATTGGATTCTGACGATCTTTACATACACTTGTATACCATATAGAGTACTAAAAAAATATCAGAATATCCATAACAGAACCCCTACATAGTGGGGCATGAAAAGTTTTCTCATTCAGCAAAAACACTATTCATAAGGGTTACAAAAAGTTCAAAATTTTGGGGGTTATTACAAAGAGGCACTTTTCAGATGAACCCAGATAAAGCACCTGGTCCTGATGGAATGACACAGGGATTTTACCAGAAATACTGGCATATTGTTGGTCGAGATATTGTAACTCTGGTTCGTAATTTCTTTAGTTCTGACGTGCTATTGGAGGAGTTGAATGCTACAAATATAGTCTTGATACTAGATAAAAAATGCCCAGAGATGGTTGGTGATCTATAACCAATATCATTGTGTAATGTTCTAGTGAAATTTTTTACTAAAGTGGTGGCAAATAGACTCAAAGTTATGCTTGACCAGGTAATCTCAAAAAACCAGAGTGCTTTTATGTCAAGATATCTGATCTCAGATAATGTGATGATTGTGCATGAGTTATGCACACGTTTAAAAGAAAATAAAAGGGATGGATGCTTATATGGATTTAAAGTTGGATATGAGTAAAGCTTACGATCAAATCGAATGGAGTTATCTTCAAGCTATTCTTACTAAGATGGGCTTTGATGTATTATGGGTTCAATTGCAAATGCAATGCGTCCAAATGGTTTCTTACCACATAATTCATGCTCGTATAGAAATAGGTCCAATACTACCCACTCGCGATTTATGCCAAGGTGATTCATTATCTCCATACTTATTTATACTTTATGCATAGGGCCTCTTAGCAATGCTTCACAAGTATGAACATCAGAAACTAATTCAGGGAAGAAAGATCTACAAACAAGCTCCTAGCATCAGAAACATGATATTTGTTGATAACTCATACTTAGACTATAAGGCAGGGGAAATGAAGTGCAAAGTATAGTAGGGATCCTGACAAAGTTTGAGCTGGCATCAGGCCAAAAAGTAAATCGAGCAAAATCCTCGGTATTTTTTAGCATAAACAGGAGCTCAGAAACTAGACAGCAGTTGTGTATCATGCTTCAAATGGAGGGAGCGGATGAATAATGCAAGTATTTGGGCTGCCGAACATTATGCAAAAAAGCAAGGTGACAACACTAAGGTTTTTGAAGAATAAATTGAAGAAGAGAACTTTAAATTGGGATGGAAAAATCATCAAATAAGGAGGGAAAGAAGTTTTAGCGAAATCAGTGATATAGTCATTGTCAACCTATGCAATGAGTTTTTTTTATTATAAATACAAATCACGAAAGACTTGGAATTAAGTATCTCAAGATTTTGGTGGAACACAAAGAAAAATGACAATATGAGCATTCATTAGATGCGTTAGGAGCGTCTAAGTCGACACAAATCAAGTGGGGAAATAGGGTTATGAGATTTTAGAGAATTCAATATAGCAATGCTCGATAAACAGAAATGGCGGTTTATCACAAATCCTCATAGCTTGGTAATCAAGGTGTATAAGGCTCAATACTTTCCAATCTACAACTTTCTGGAAGCACGCATTGGGAATAATTCCAGCTTCGTATGGCATAGTATCTGTTAGTGTAGGTGCCCTAGAGGCAATACATTATTCTTTTAAATCTTTATGTTAGTTGATCATTCAATAAATATATTTATTATGACCTTAATTACTGCGATATTTTATTAGCATAATAAATGTCCTTAGAATCATGATACACATTGTATAGTTTAAGTATATGACTTAAACTTGAGATTATATAATATATCATATTCTTAAAGGTCCCTAGTCGAGTATTATTATATAGGACAATAATAATACATAGATAGACTAGTATGTTGTTTGACAAGATAACCACATCTCATTTGTTATAAGTATGTGGATACTAAAGTCAATACATAGGTACATGTGAGAGTACATGGTACTGGACAGACCCACAGTGAGATTCTTCATGTTTAATAAAGTCATAAGAAAGACTCACAGTGATAATAATGTAATGATCCTTTGACTTGAAATCATTATATTTCTATACGAGGATTAATATACTTTGACTACATTAAAAGTTACTTTTGATCGGGTGATGATAAAAGTTGACATCGGGTATATCATGAGTCGTATGAGAAATATGAATGATAGATAAAGGATTTAACCCTCCTATAATTATGAGAGATATTATTGGCCTCTTGATTGAGTCAGATTATAAAAAGCATGGCCATGCTCAAATAATGATTTGTCTTGATAGTCTACTCATGGATCAAGTAAACCCGGATTAAATGTTGAAGAGGATGACTAAATACATGCCTCGAGTTTAATCTATAATATGTATGGTTAAAGGGATTATATTACACGAAAAACATTAATCACGAAAGGTTTTATCTAATCATGATTTAATTATTGTTTAATTGGGTAACAATGATGTATTACTAAATACCGCTCATTGTTTATAATTTTCTTAGAGAATAAAATTATTGCTAATTAAATAATAGCCTATAGGGTCCCACAAATAGAGCACTTAATGGAATAGTTAATTTAAATTATGGATTTAAATTAATTGATGATTATTTGAATTTTATTATAATTAAGTAAGACTTAATTGAGATAATATAAATTCGAATTAAAGGGAATATTTTTGCCCATAATAATTAAGTATGACTTAGTTATTAATTAAATAATAGAAATTCGTTTTTATTATTTAATCCTTTACCTACTAGGGTTGGGCTTTGCTATTATGGGCCTTTTAATCAACCATTATAAATAGATAATGATAGGTTAATGAGGCTAAGAAGTTTTGGAGATAAACCCTAGCAGTAAAGAGAGGCAGAGGCAATCCGGATCGTCAAGAAGGAGGCTAGTACATTCATTCTGTAGTCAAGTTCATGAGACATTCTTGGAGGTGCTCGTGTGGATACCATAGAGGTGTTTTTCCGAGAGGTAGACACAAAGCGTGATAGCTAGGATCTCCGTTGAGTTCGTGAAAGTCAAGCTCTTGAAAGGTATGATTCGTTATCTCCATAATCTGCCCACAATTATACATGGATCCTGTTCTTGGGTTTCGAAATTTTTTTGTTTTATTTACGATTATCCGCTGCGTTTTATGCCTCGGAACCCAACAGTGCCTGGGAAGCAAGGCATGTCATTTCAGCAGGTATGAGATGGGAAATTGGTTCAGAGAATTCAGTAATTATAGTTGGACAACCCTGGTTGATGATAGTAATCCCTTCATAACTTCTAGTGTGCAATGGTTGGAAAATCGTAAAGTTAGTGCTTATTGTGCAAGACATGCCTGTACATAACAAGACTAAGTCATATTGACAACCCTAAGGATAAGTTGTATAATAATCTAATTTTGTATTTTGTAATTGTATTTCTTGAAGTCTGTAAAAATGTTAATAGATTAAATTGGAGGATTTTTCTGTGAACATCCTTTAAGCTAAGCAATAAATTCTGGAAGCAGATCATGTAATAACCCCCAAAATTTTGAACTTTTTGTAACCCTTGTGAATAGTGTTTTAGCTGAATGAGAAAACTTTTCATGCCATACTATGTAGGGGTTCTCTTATGGATATTCTGAGATATTATTAGTACTCTACATGGTATATAAGTGTATGTAAAGATCACCAGAATCCAATTCCGAACACTTTGATTTTTCCCGGAAATCCACTAGATACGGAAAGAATTGAGTATAAGGTAACAGGATAAAAAGGATTTAAATTAAAGGATTATAAGAGAGGATCATAAAAGGAATATAATATATTGAGAAAGGTTAAGGGAACCTAAGTAATAAGATCCCGGGTATGATCCCTCAAACGATAAACGAAAACGAAAGTTAAGCGAACCGTATAACAGATCAGCGGTCATTAGGCAAACAATTAGGAAGTTAATCAAAGAGATTAGTGGGGATGATGTCACCCAACCAATGAGAAGAGGACAAAGAGGGGAAGATGACATCATAACATGACATAAGCATGACATGGGAATGAAGGAGGTGTGGTTGAATGAAAACCACACAAAGTCCAAGGTTAAATAGGTAATTAACTAAAACAAAAACAAAACCAAATCAACCAAGCCAAACAAATCATTTTCATCAAAACACAAAATCATTTCTTTCTCTCCAACAAAAGCTTGCTCTCGGCTTTTCACTATTTCAAAGGCAAGAAAATTCAAAACTCAAGATCAAGGCTTCCTAAATTGGTAAGATAATTCCCTAATCATCCTTATGCATAGTTATGGCTATATCATGAGTTTAAGCCTTCAATTCTTTCTCAATCTTCTTCAATAAATCAATGAAGAAGATAATGAATAGTGATTTCAAAGTTTTTAACTTGTATTTTTTCTTGTTTTCCTTTAAGATCCAAGCATCCCTAAGACTTCTCAAAGCTTCTTAAGGCTTCCTAGCTACTCCCACCACTTCAAGGAAGGTATATCATCTCCAAACCCTAGATTCCTATGTATAATAAGATGATTTTGATTATTATGGTGATAGAGTAGCTTGAAACTTGTTTGTTTAAGAGTTTGGGTTGGAATGGTGGTGGTTGATTTGTTGAAATCTTAAGAGTTGGTTAAAGAATGTAGTATAGTTTAAATACAAGTTTTGGGGTTAAGTAAATTGATTACAATGAGTTGAGTTGGGGCTGTTGTAATGTAGTTTAGATGGAGGTTTGATTGGGTTGTGAATTGGAGTTGAAATTGTGGTTGTTTGAATTGGTTTGAATTTGGGAAATCGCGTAAACATAGCCGTCGTAATGTCCGATTTACTTTAGACTGCTTTTGTTCATAACATTAGGACCCGAGAACCCCCTGCTAGATTTTTACCATTGCCATGTTTAGATAGTTCATGTTATGAGCTTCGTTTTGATATGTAGTTCGTTTGATTCCGATATACGGTTTAGGAGAAACGACCGTTTCAAGTAACGGCGTTTCCCGAACGAAACTTTTCCCCTCGCCTTACTTTGAAACATAGGTTAAAGACCAAAAAGGGTTAATAAATGCATGAAACAATTTTGGTAAGAGTGTTAGGCAGTTGGTAAAACACTCGCGAAGGAATCGCCTTAAAACTCGTAATGGTTAATTTATTAAAAATGGTGTAGCCGAGGGTACTCGAGTGACTTAAGAGAATCAGTGAGCGAAAAATGAGCGTTAGAGTCTAAGTTGGTTAAAGTATAGATTTACAAGTGACTTTGGTTTAATTCCAACTTACTTGTTGTTTATAGGTTACCAGACTCGTCCCGAGCCTTTTATCACCCCCAGTCATTCAGGCAAGTTTACTACCCGTTATAACTGTTGTTGTGATGTATACATATGTATATGCATGATCTTGTGATAGATGCATATTTGTTATTGGCAAATTCTTGCGATATATTATAGCAGGTGATATGGTATATATGCATGCCTGTTTCGTATTCTTGCCATATATATCTGTTGATTCAGTTGATAATACCTATGCTAGAGAATAGCGGTAATTTGCATATACCCTTAGTATAGGGACCCAAAGGTGAAAACATTTTCTAAAACCGGGAGTCGAGGATCCCGAGTAGATTTTGTATATATATATATATATTATATATATATATATGGTAATAGTTTTCAAAACTATTAATCGAATAAGGTTTATTCGATAACTTTATTTTATTAATGAATATTATCCTGAATATTCATTCGAGGACTTATGACTCCTTTATATTATTTATTGAATATTACTTGGATATTCATTTGAGGATGTATGACTCCTTTATTTTATTTAATGAATATTATTTATAATATTCATTCAAGGTATTATGACTCCGCTTATTATTTATTAGTATTCTTTATTTATTAAAGAATAATGTTCGATAATCAAACTTACTTTTGATATTCAAATAAAGATATTACTTTCGTATAAGTATATCTTTGATTATTTACTATTCATTTCAAGTATAAGTTTTCCAACTTCTACCTCAATTACTCTTTATGGGAATATCATTTAAATAATAATATTCAGATATTTCTTTATATTGAGACTGATTTACTTTATTAAATCAGCATTATTCCAAACACTCTTTAAAGTGTTTTCAAGTCTTTAAAATGATTTTCAAAAGTTAGAGCGGATCCCAAAACTCATTTTTTATATATTTAAGATCTTCCTTTTAAAAAAGGGGATTTAAATACTCGCTCAAAACCAGAGGGATCCGGCTCGGTGGTGTGTTTTATATTCGCAACAAGTTTGCTGTCTTGATAAAAGAGTTTTTGATTACTTACCCAATATTCGGGAAGTAAAATTCTTGGAACAAGTTAATCCATTAACAGGCATCGCCTGGGAAATATCGGTGAGTTTTCCTTTCCAACTAGATACGACTTCTTGGTGGAGCCGTATCAACAAGTTTCTACTTGGGGAAAGGGGGAACGAGCTTTACGTTTCAGAGTCATGGATTTCATCTGAACTAGGAGTGGCGTAAGTGGCCGAGTAGCGCCGGCCCAGCCGTATTATTATATTGGCCCAAATGGCCTGGAAGTTCCGCTAAGGCGGTCCATTCCTTAGGAGTTCAGTGTTCGGTTGACAAGTAAATCTGACAGGTTCTCCTCTACATGTAGAAAATGGTGGGGTTGTACTACTACGACTGATCATCGTAAGTGGTCTTCCTGGCGCGGTAAACTCCCGTAATGAGTTCATCATCCATTTGGATAATTCTGCAACCCTACCCGTAGCATTTCGATCGAAAGGCTACTAATGGGTGGTTGCCGAAGCATTGACAGGGTCAAACAGTTTTATTGGTGTATTCATTGAATGAAGTATCTCGTAACTTCATTTCTTTTCAAAATATTTCAAAGATCAAATATTTTCAAGTTTTATTGTGGTCTCATCTATGGGATGACCTCGTGAATCTTATTATACTTTGAACAGTAGTAGTTCAAGTAGATTTCTAAAAATGGTATAAGTATAGTGAAGTAATTGGTAACTTCATCTTCTTTTAAAACTTATATCCAGTAAGTAATTACCTTACACATGATAAAGAATTCTAGTAAGTATCCATTTAGATACTTGTATTATTGTTATCACTATATATTATCTTGCGAGCTGTAAGGCTCACTCTTGCTTTATTTCTTCATCACACAACAATAGTTAGGAAAGATGGCCAGACTCCAGCAGACCCAGCGCAAGCGCGTGGGAAGCGTCCCGCGTCTTCCCGTTGATGTTGTAGCTGCTATAGCTGCAGAGGTAGATCTATTGGTAGATCAGGCATTCTACTTTTGAGAATTAATTATGTATAATTATAACTTGTGGCAGATAATGGCAATTAACTGTAAATTTATCAAGTAATCATTTTGGGTTGTAATAACTTTTAATTATGGATTCAAGGACTTGTACTTATTTCAATTTCATCTCTGAGACTATAACAGGTTGTGGTGTGTGTTAGTGTGGGGTCACAGCATAAGGTTATTTATTAATTAAGTGAAGTGATATTGTGGAAAGAAAGACCGTGACGACCCGAATCCCTGACCCCGGATCTGGGGGTGTTACAGAAATGGTATCAGAGCTAAGCGTTATAAACCTCAGAGATGATGCGACGATATAATAACAAACTCACAAAGATAATAAGAACTCTTGCCAAGTTCATGGTCGGACTACTTAAAGTAGTGCTGACAGTTAAAACCCTTGCGAGAACCCTTATAAGTATCATGATAGTAACTTAGCTCGTTTAATGTGTAGGCGCCTGAGATAGAGGACCCTGAGATGTTCGAGCGTGAGCTTGATGAGGCACTGCTAGATGTTGAGGATCAGGAGGAGCCTAAGATGGAGGAGGATGAGGAGGACCCCTCAGAGGAGTTAGAGACGGAGGTAATTGCTATTTCAGATGAGGAGGACCCCTCAGAGGAGTCAAAGACAGAGGTCATTGCTATTCCAGATGAGGAGGACCCGGATGAGGTCCCAGTAGCTGAGGAGCGTGTCGGACCTATGGTAGTGTATGCTGGTACCCCTTTACCCACACTTCCGGTGGTCAGAGCTCCTACCCCTCCACCACTATCTTGGATCCCCTATGATGACAGCTCAGAGCCCCATACTTCCGAGCCTAGGCAGACTGAGGAGGCACCCCCAGCGGCTCCGGATTCACCACCTCTTGACCCTGCCCACAGGCAGTCTTCGTTAGCCCACGACTATGTTCAGGATGTACTGAGGACCCGAGTGGCTGTTGCTGAGGCCCGACTGGATGAGGCCAGGAGGGAGTTGGATGCGGAGAGGGCGGGTAGGCGTACCCGAGCTTATGAGACTAGGGCTTCTATACCCCGATCCTTGAGGAGGGAGCTTACGGGGATAGAGCTCACGTCCCGAGCGAGGCTCAGATCGCTCAAGGGGGACAGGCATGGTAGGATCTCCAGGCGGCAGGCCGACTATATCTTCCGTCGTGCGATGGAAAGGGTATGGGAGCTGACCCGCTCCGGTGTATGATTCAGGACTGACGATGGGATAGTCTAGTTGTCTAGTTAGCCGAGGCCTTAGTAAGAGCCAATTTTCCGGGATAGTTGACTTGTATATAGCATCCCTTTTTCTGACTAGACAAATAGACTCCTGTGTATCACTTTTGGGACAGATGGCTGTAGCACTGTTGTACTTTTGACCAGATCAAACTATGTATTTCTCGCATTATGTATATATTTGTTTCCTTTCGGTTCAGTTCCTTAGTGACGAGATCACTGTTCTTATCATTATTATTACTGCACTTCTTATTAGAACTGTCATAAAATAATAAGAATTGCGATATACGTTCTCCCTATTATAAGAGCTGTGCAAGTCACAATGTTGTATATGATTGTGACCTAACGTTGAAATTCCCAATAATTTTTTTTTATTATCAGAATCATGCCGCCAAGAAAGATTGGAACTAGGGCGAACCCTGGATCTGAGGACCAGGGAAGCCATAATCAGGACAATAGAAACCAGGAACACAGTGAAGAGGAAGATGAGGATTATGTGGAACAGGATGACTCCCTGTATGAAGAGGAAGAGGAAACATATGATGTTGAGGGATTTGAGATAAAGGCTGAAGAAGGAGAAACTGAGGTTGAGCAACCAGTACCAAACCCAGGCATGGATCCCATGGGCCAGTTCATGCAACTCCTAAGGCAGAACTTGGAACGTCAACCCAACCCACCCCCTCAAGGAAATAACAATGTTGTGGCAAACTCTTTCAGGGCTTTTAAGTCCCTTAAGCCCCCTGAGTTCCACGGATCAGCCGACCCAGTTGAGGCAAGGGCATGGTTAAAGGAAATGGAGAAATCCTTTGAGATTCTGAGTACCGATGAGGCACAGAAGACTGTATTTGCTACCTACCTTCTGAAAGGAGAGGCTAACTACTGGTGGGAGGCCAAGAAAAACATGGAGACAGATGCTATTATAACCTGGGAGAGATTCAGTCAGTTGTTTCTGGGAAAGTATTTCCCGAGGTTTATGGAAAACCAGATGGAGCTCAAGTTCTTGGAGCTAAAGCAGAATAATTTATCTGTAGCAGAGTACGAAGCGAAATTTACTGAGTTATCAAGGTTTGTGCCGAAATTTGTGAGCACCGAGGAAAATAAAGCTAGGAGGTTTCAGCAGGGACTGAAACCGTGGATTCAGAATAGGGTGGCAATCCTTGAGCTTACGGACTATGCCACTCTGGTGTAAAAGGCAACGATTGTAGAAGCCGGAAGTGAACAGATGTAGAAGGAAAGGGAGAAGAAGAGAATAAAGAGGAAAAGTATGAGCATGGGTGGAGGTTCCGCAGGAAGGAGCTTCCCAACTAGATTTAATTGAGGAGCAATGTCCCTACCGGGAAGGAACACTGGGTTTAAGCGGCCAATGAGCATGAATGTGAGCCAGAGCGGCCAGAAGTCAAGAATGTCCTATTCCAACCAGTCTCGACCCGCATTGCCAACCTGTAACACTTGTGGAAGAATGCATTCTGGGGAATGTAAGGGAAAGCCAGTAACCTGCTTTAAGTGTGGGCAAGTGGGCCACTATTCTCACAAATGCCCTTCGTCAGCCCCTGCCATCATTCCAACCACCAATTGTCATCAGTGTGGACGCCCGGGTCATTGGAAGAGGGAACGCCCAATGAACAAACCAGCAGCTTCAGGAGCCAGCAAGGCTGCCTCCAATAAGCCACCTACTGCAAGGACTTTCAACATGACAGTCCAGGATGCTATGAAAGATTCAAATGTGATATCTGGTACCCTTTCTCTAAATTCAGTCAGTGCAAACATTTTATTTGATTCGGGAGCAACTAAATCTTTTATATCAAGGGACTTTGCGCGTAAATTAAGACTTAAGGCTGAACCCTTGATAGAACCCTTACAAGTAGAAATAGCCAATCATGAAATTATTCCTGTTAACCAGATTCACCCAGCCTGTGAGATAGTCATAAGGGAACAATCTTTTAATGTTGATCTGATTCCTTTTAAATTAGGGGAGTTTGATGTAATTTTGGGAATGGACTGGCTATCTAGCAATGATGCTCAGATAGACTGTAAAGGGAAGAAAGTTAAGCTAAATATCCCAAGGAAGAAAGAAGTTATATTTAGAGGAAAGAGGCAGACACAGAAATTTTTGACTATGGCCTAGGCCAGAAGGATGCTACAAAAAGGAAATGAGGCCTACCTATCCTATGTGGTGGACACACAGAAGGAGGTGCCCAACTTACAAGATATTCCAGTAGTCAACGAATTTGAAGATGTATTCCCACAAGACCTTCCGGGATTACCACCCGATAGAGTGATTGAATTTGCTATTGAATTGGCCCCCGGGACGGCGCCAGTTTCAAAAGCACCTTACCGGTTAGCCCCGTTAGAAATGAAGGAATTAGCTATCCAATTGCAGGAACTCTTGGATAAGGGTATGATAAGACCCAGTGTGTCTTTGTGGGGAGCACCATTTTTATTTGTTAAGAAGAAAGATGGGAGCATGAGGCTGTGCATCGACTATCGAGAGTTGAACAAGCTAACCATAAAGAACAGGTACCCATTACCTAGAATAGACGATCTGTTTGACCAGCTAAAGGATGCTGTTTATTTTTCCAAGATCGACCTGAGAACTGGATATCACCAACTAAAGATTAAACCCGAAGATATTTCCAAGACAGCATTTCGTACCAAGTATGGGCATTATGAGTTCTTGGTAATGTCCTTTGGATTAACCAATGCCCCAACGGCTTTCATGGATTTAATGAATAGAGTATTTAAGAAGTACTTGGACAGGTGTGTGATAGTTTTTATCGATGATATTTTGATCTACTCCAGGACTGAGGCAGAACATGCAGAGCATTTGAGGATAGCTCTAGGAATACTCAGAGAGGAACAGTTATTTGCCAAATTCTCAAAGTGTGAATTTTGGCGGAACGAAGTACAGTTTTTAGGACATGTGATCAATAAAGAAGGAGTATTGGTCGACCCCTCTAAGATAGAGGCGGTTTCAAATTGGGAAAGGCCAACCACACCCACAGAGGTAAGAAGTTTCATAGGATTGGCCGGCTACTATCGTAGATTTGTACAGGACTTTACGAAGATCGCAGCCCCTTTGACACGACTTACTCGTAAGACAGTGAAGTTTAAATGGACGGAGAAATGTGAGAACAGTTTTCAGGAATTAAAGAAAAGGTTGGTAACGGCCCCGGTGTTGGCATTACCGGACGGAAAAGGAGATTTTATGATATATAGTGACGCGTCGCACAAAGGATTAGGGTGTGTACTTATGCAGCACGGTAAAGTGATTGCGTATGCGTCGAGACAACTGAAGGAATACGAGATTAGATATCCTACTCATGACCTTGAGCTCGCGGCAATAGTATTTGCCTTGAAAATTTGGAGGCACTACTTGTATGGAGAGAAGTGCGAGATTTTCACAGACCATTAGAACCTCAAGTACATATTTACGCAGAAAGAGCTCAATATGCGCCAGAGGAGATGGTTAGAACTAATCAAGGACTATGATTGTGAGATTCTCTATCATCCAGGGAAAGCCAATGTGGTGGCTGATGCCCTTAGTAGAAAGGAAAGACTCAGAATGATAACGACTTCAGAAGAATTGATAAGGGATTTTGAGAGAATGGAAATAGAAGTAAAGGTAACCGGAACCGGAACTGAAAAGCTTTTTGAGATCTCAATGCAGCCAGAGTTATTGGAAAAGATCCGATTGTGCCAAGAGAAAATAATGAATGAAGGCAGAAAGTCAATGACTGGAGAGGAGATCCATACTAAGAAAGATGATAAAGGGATAATGAGGTACTCCTACCGGATTTGGGTTCCAAACGTTCAAGAGCTTAAAGATGAGATTTTGGATGATAGCCATAGTTCAAGGTATTCTATTCACCCGGGAAGTACCAAGATGTATAGGGATTTGAAGGAATATTACTGGTGGCCCAACATGAAGAGGGACGTAGCAGAATGGGTAAGCAAATGTTTGACTTGCCAAAGAGTAAAGGCAGAGCACCAGAGACCCAGTGGACTTTTATGACCCCTGGAGATTCCCGAATGGAAATGGGAACAGATAGCGATGGATTTTGTTGTAGGCTTGCCAAGGACGAAAGCCAATCACGACGCCATATGGGTAATTATAGACCGACTGACAAAGTCAGCTCATTTCATTCCTATCAATGAGACATACACAGTCGATAGACTGGTGGACATTTACCTTAAGGAAATAGTGACGCGACATGGAGTCCCAGCGTCCATTGTCTCAGACCGAGACCCCAGGTTCAACTCCAGATTTTGGAGGAGCTTTCAGGAATGTGCGGGGACCAAGTTAAATATGAGTACCGCGTACCATCCCCAGACAGATGGGTAGAGTGAAAGGACCATCCAGACACTAGAGGATATATTGAGAGTCTGTGCAATAGACTTTAAAGGAAGTTGGGATGATCACTTGCCGTTGATCGAATTTTCTTATAACAATAGCTTTCATGCTAGCATCGGAATCCCGCCTTATGAGGCCCTGTATGGAAAAAGGTGTCGATCTCCCTTATACTGGGATGAAGTAGGAGAGCGGAAGATGCTCGGACCCGAAGTGGTCCAAAGGACCAAAGACATAGTGGATCTTATCAGAGGACGGCTTGTAGCAGCCCAAGACTGACAGAAGAAATATGCAGACCTAGCCCGAAAGGATAAGGAATATGAAGTCGGGGACTTAGTACTGCTAAAGGTATCCCCTTGGAAGGGATTAATGAGATTTGGAAAGAAAAGAAAACTAAGCCCAAGATACATTGGACCTTTTGAGATATTAAGACGGATTGGAAAGTTAGCTTACGAGCTAGCCTTACCCCCTAACTTGCAACAAGTTCATAATGTGTTCCATGTGTCAATGCTAAGGAAGTATCATCGGGATGCCAGACACATAGTGGAGTACGAGCAGGTGGATATGCAACCAGATCTGACTTACGTGGAGAAGCCAGTAAGGATTATAGATAAGAAGGAGCAGGTGCTTTGGAACAAAGTGATCAAGCTAGTCAGAGTACTATGGCAGAATCATAATATGGAAGAATCAACTTGGGAACTAGAAAGCGCAATGCTAGAAAAGTACCCCCATTTATTTTCTATTTGATTCCGGGACGGAATCCTTTTAAGGAGGGGAGACTGTAATAACCCCCAAAATTTTGAACTTTTTGTAACCCTTGTGAATAGTGTTTTAGCTGAATGAGAAAACTTTTCATGCCACACTATGTAGGGGTTCTGTTATGGATATTCTGAGATTTTATTAGTACTCTACATGGTATATAAGTGTATGTAAAGATCACCAGAATCCAATTCCGAACACTTTGATTTTTCCCGGAAATCCACTAGATACGGAAAGAATTGAGTATAAGGTAACAGGATAAAAATGATTTAAATTAAAGGATTATAAGAGAGGATCATAAAAGGAATATAATATATTAAGAAAGGTTAAGGGAACCTAAGTAATAAGATCCCGGGTATGATCCCTCAAACGATAAACGAAAACGAAAGTTAAGCGAACCGTATAACAGATCAGCGGTCATTAGGCAAACAATTAGGAAGTTAATCAAAGAGATTAGTGGGGATGATGTCACCCAACCAATGAGAAGAGGACAAAGAGGGGAAGATGACATCATAACATGACATAAGCATGACATGGGAATGAAGGAGATGTGGTTGAATGAAAACCACACAAAGTCCAAGGTTAAATAGGTAATTAACTAAAACAAAAACAAAACCAAATCAACCAAGCCAAACAAATCATTTTCATAAAAACACAAAATCATTTCTTTCTCTTCAACAAAAGCTTGCTCTCGGCTTTTTACTATTTCAAAGGCAAGAAAATTCAAAACTCAAGATCAAGGCTTCCTAAATTGGTAAGATAATTCCCTAATCATCCTTATGCATAGTTATGGCTATATCATGAGTTTAAGCCTTCAATTCTTTCTCAATCTTCTTCAATAAATCAATGAAGAAGATAATGAATAGTGATTTCAAAGTTTTTAACTTGTATTTTTTCTTATTTTCCTTTAAGATCCAAGCATCCCTAAGACTTCTCAAAGCTTCTTAAGGCTTCCTAGCTACTCCCACCACTTCAAGGAAGGTATATCATCTCCAAACCCTAGATTCCTATGTATAATAAGATGATTTTGATTATTATGGTGATAGAGTAGCTTGAAACTTGTTTGTTTAAGAGTTTGGGTTGGAATGGTGGTGGTTGATTTGTTGAAATCTTAAGAGTTGGTTAAAGAATGTAGTATAGTTTAAATACAAGTTTTGGGATTAAGTAAATTGATTACAATGAGTTGAATTGGGGCTGTTGTAATGTAGTTTAGATGGAGGTTTGATTGGGTTGTGAATTGGAGTTGAAATTGTGGTTGTTTGAATTGGTTTGAATTTGGGAAATCGCGTAAACATAGCCGTCGTAATGTCCGATTTACTTTAGACTGCTTTTGTTCATAACATTAGGACCCGAGAACCCCCTGCTAGATTTTGACCATTGCCATGTTTAGATAGTTCATGTTACGAGATTCGTTTTGATATGTAGTTCGTTTGATTCCGATATACGGTTTAGGAGAAACGACCGTTTCAAGTAACGGCGTTTCGCGAACGAAACTTTTCCCCTCACCTTACTTTGAAACATAGGTTAAAGACCAAAAAGGGTTAATTAATGCATGAAACAATTATGGTAAGAGTGTTAGGCAGTTGGTAAGACACTCGCGAAGGAATCGCCTTAAAACTCGTAATGGTTAATTTATTAAAAATGGTGGAGCCGAGGGTACTCGAGTGACTTAAGAGAATCAGTGAGCGAAAAACGAGCGTTAGAGTCTAAGTTGGTTAAAGTATAGATTTACAAGTGACTTTGGTTTAATTCCAACTTACTTGTTGTTTATAGGTTACCAGACTCGTCCCGAGCCTTTTATCACCCCCAGTTGTTCAGGCAAGTTTTCTACCCGTTATAACTGTTGTTGTGATGTATACATATGTATATGCATGATCTTGTGATAGATGCATATTTGTTATTAGCAAATTCTTGCGATATATTGTAGCAGGTGATATGGTATATATGCATGCCTGTTTCGTATTCTTGCCATATATATCTGTTGATTCAGTTGATAATACCTATGCTAGAGAATAGCGGTAATTTGCATATACCCTTAGTATAGGGACCCAAAGGTGAAAACATTTTCTAAAACCGGGAGTCGAGGATCCCGAGTAGATTTTGTATATATATATATATTTTATATATATATGGTAATAGTTTTCAAAACTATTAATCGAATAAGGTTTATTCGATAACTTTATTTTATTAATGAATATTATCCTGAATATTCATTCGAGGACTTATGACTCCTTTATATTATTTATTGAATATTACTTGGATATTCATTTGAGGATGTATGACTCCTTTATTTTATTTAATGAATGTTATTTATAATATTCATTCGAGGTATTATGACTCCGCTTATTATTTATTAGTATTCTTTATTTATTAAAGAATAATGTTCGATAATCAAACTTACTTTTGATATTCAAATAAAGATATTACTTTCGTATAAGTATATCTATGATTATTTACTATTCATTTCAAGTATAAGTTTTCCAACTTCTACCTCAATTACTCTTTATGGGAATATCATTTAAATAATAATATTCAGATATTTCTTTATATTGAGACTGATTTACTTTATTAAATCAGCATTATTCCAAACACTCTTTAAAGTGTTTTCAAGTCTTTAAAATGATTTTCAAAAGTTAGAGCGGATCCCAAAACTCATTTTTTTTATATTTAAGATCTTCCTTTTAAAAAAGGGGATTTAAATACTCGCTCAAAACCAGAGGGATCCGGCTCGGAGGTGTGTTTTATATTCGCAACAAGGTTGCTGTCTTGATAAAAGAGTTTTTGATTACTTACCCAATATTCGGGAAGTAAAATTCTTGGAACAAGTTAATCCATTAACAGGCATCGCCTGGGAAATATCGGTGAATTTTCCTTTCCAACTAGATACGACTTCTTGGTGGAGCCGTATCAACAAGTTTCTACTTGGGGAAAGGGGGAACGAGCTTTACGTTTCAGAGTCATGGATTTCATCTGAACTAGGAGTGGCGTAAGTGGCCGAGTAGCGCCGGCCCAGCCGTATTATTATATTGGCCCAAATGGCCTGGAAGTTCCGCTAAGGCGGTCCATTCCTTAGGAGTTCAGTGTTCGGTTGACAAGTAAATCCGACAGGTTCTCCTCTACATGTAGAAAATGGTGGGGTTGTACTACTACGACTGATCATCGTAAGTGGTCTTCCTGGCGCGCAAACTCCCGTAATGAGTTCATCATCCATTTGGATAATTCTGCAACCCTACCCGTAGCATTTCGATCGAAAGGCTACTAATGGGTGGTTGCCGAAGCATTGACAGGGTCAAACAGTTTTATTGGTGTATCCATTGAATGAAGTATCTCGTAACTTCATTTCTTTTCAAAATATTTCAAAGATCAAATATTTTCAAGTTTTATTGTGGTCTCATCTATGGGATGACCTCGTGAATCTTATTATACTTTGAACAGTAGTAGTTCAAGTAGATTCCTAAAAATGGTATAAGTATAGTGAAGTAATTGGTAACTTCATCTTCTTTTAAAACTTATATCCAGTAAGTAATTACCTTACACATGATAAAAAATTCTAGTAAGTATCCATTTAGATACTTGTATTATTGTTATCACTATATATTATCTTGCGAGCTGTAAGGCTCACTCTTGCTTTATTTCTTCATCACACAACAACAGTTAGGAAAGATGGCCAGACTCCAGCAGACCCAGCGCAAGCGCGTGGGAAGCGTCCCGCGTCTTCCCGTTGATGTTGTAGTTGCTATAGCTGCAGAGGTAGATCTATTGGTAGATCAGGCATTCTACATTTGAGAATTAATTATGTATAATTATAACTTGTGGCAGATAATGGCAATTAACTGTAAATTTATCAAGTAATCATTTTGGGTTGTAATAACTTTTAATTGTGGATTCAAGGACTTGTACTAATTTCAATTTCATCTCTGAGACTATAACAGGTTGTGGTGTGTGTTAGTGTGGGGTCACAGCATAACGTTATTTATTAATTAAGTGAAGTGATATTGTGGAAAGAAAGACCGTGACGACCCGGATCCCTGACCCCGGATCTGGGGGTGTTACAGATCAAATCATGATCATGCCTCAGAGAGAAGTGTAGCCGCTTGGATTTGAATAATATTGTTCTAGGAAAAATATTCTAAGTCAGTTATCGACAATTCACAAATCAAGGAATATCGAGAAGTATGTCGAGAAGTCCAAAATGACTTGTAGAGAAGTCCCAAGTGATATCGACAAGATAATATACATGTAGAGATCTCAGATATCAACAAGTCAAAAAGTCTATATAGAGAACTGGAGATATCAATAAGTCATTTCTTCATATAGAAATCTAGAGATATCGACAAGTCAAGTCTTCATGTAGAGAGATGGAGATATCGACAAGTCAAAAGCCTATGTACAGAAATAGAGATATCGACAAGTCATTCTACATGTAGAGAACTGTAGACCTCTACAAGTCAAAGACACATGTAGAGAACTCAAGATATTGATAAGTCATTATACTTATCGATATGTGACACCTCTACAAAATAAAAGAGATCTCGACAAACTATCCCATAATTCAGACTGCAAATAAATTGAATATTCAAGATTATTAGTCAACAAACAATTTTATCACTAAATTAGAAAGACCACAAATGCAGCTCGAAGAATTCAAGATCAAGGGCCAAGATTCACTGGACAAAGTGGCTTTAGAAATTGTGTTAGTCTATTTTAGTGCAAATTTTGTGAACCTGTGCATGCTTTTCTATAAAGCATTCACGGGTCCTTTATTTTACAAGTAACAAACAAATCTAGAAAAAATCTTGAATTATCTCTCAATATTGTAGCTGAGTTCTTATATTTAAGAACACAAATTTATAGCAAAATAAATTTGATTAATACAATCAAATGAGTTTTTAATAAATTGTTTGTGTGTTTGCAGTTAAACATTTTATCACTACAAGTTCATATATGATTTGCTCAAATATAAGCCAAACACATTTACAATTAATTAAAATCTAAGAGAACACATGCACCCCCATGTGTTATATTTCACTGGACTTAAAATTTAACAAGTGGTATCAGAGCAAAATCTGAAAGAAAATATATAAAGATCTTGGAAGTATGAGTGCACAGAAAATAAGCAGTATCAAGATACCCGTCTTTGACAAGATAAACTACATCTTATGGAAAAAGAAAATGATGTTGTTTATAAATACGGCCAACCCAATGTACATTGAGATTCTCGGGCATAGACCCTTTATTCCTATAGAAAGGGTTCCTGAAGCAACAGATGGATACATAGTCATACATGCACACTTTGCACCTAAAGATCCCTCTATCTACATAGAACCAGAGAAAGAGAAGGTTGCACAATAACATTATTAATTGTGAGTCGGCTAAACAAATATGGGAGAAGATAGAGATCTTGTGTGAAGGAGCATAAGAGGTTAGATCTAATTAAAGAAGGATCTTGGTTTCATAATATGAGGGTTTTATGGCTAAATCAAAGGAACACATAACTGAGGTTTTTGAGAGATTGAACAAACTAATAAATGATTTGCAGTCTTGTGACAAGTATTATGAAGCTGAAGAAGTTAACATAAAATTCTTGCTCACTCTCACTGATCATTTGGAACAGAAAATTTCTGCAATTAGAGAAGAAAAAGATCTGGGGAGAATAACCTTGGAGGTTTTGTATGGCATAATAAAAACCTATGAGCTGGAGATGTTGTAGAGAAAGTCATTGAAAGCTATTCAAGGACATGTTTTGGATGTGTCAAATGCCTTAGTAGTAAATGACAACAAATTGAGTGAAGATAAAACTGAATCCCAGACTCAGGTTATTCAAGCTGTTGAGCAGAAAAATAAGGAACCTCAAAAGCAAGTCATTTTAGAGATGGAATAGGATGAGTTTTACATTCTTAATGAACTGGATGAAATGGATCAGTCAATGGCTTATCTTGCAAGGAAATTTTCAAACATCAGAGTCAAAAAGCCTAATTACTGGAAGAGTAAAGGACAAACATCCAACAACAGTAACTAGAAAGGAAAAACTCAGTTTAATGCAACTGGTAAAGGTGGCTACAAGTCAGGATATTTGGACGGATCAAAGATAAGGTGCTACAACTGTGATGAACTTGGCCACTTTGCCATAGAGTGCAGAATGCCAAAGAAGGTGAAGAAAGACATAGTTTATTTGGAACTGGAAGGAAAATATGAATCACTTTTGAGAAAGCAACAGGGAAAGGCTTATATTACTTAGGGAAAAATTTGGGATGATATAGATGATGAGGAAGATGGTGAAGAATATGAAAATTATGCTCTCATGACTTTGGAGCAAGGAGAATCATCTGCATCTAAATTAGAGGTACATATCCTAACTACAATTGATTTAAATGCCACACAATATAAAGAAACTGTTGAGAAAATGAGTGTATAAATGTTTTACATTCATACAAGCATGTTGAAGCTACTGAGGAAGTAAGTAGGTTGTTAAAAATTAATGAAACACTTGAGATTGAGAAACATGAGCTAGAACTGCAGCTTGTTGGTCTTGAAATAGTTAAGCAAGAAAATGAGTACCTCAAGAACAAGCTTAAGTGTACTGGAGAAGTAGAGGCAGTATTGAGAGAAAGAATTGAAAATATTTATTTGAAGCTCAAGTCATTCAAGAATGCATCTCAGTTGATTGTTCAATATCATGTGAAAAATAAACCATGTGTCAACATAGATATTGGTTTGGACTATGAGGCTTTAAACTCTCACAAGAAAATTGAAGTTCACAAAGGGAAAGAGAGTGTGAACCAAGATGTTCCGGTAATGCTGAAGAATGTAAATACACCTTTGTTCAAAGCTTGTGAAGTAAATTTTAGTGAAGTGGAGTTGGTCATCAAGCAGGAAATTATAGATAAAGACAAGGAAAAGAAAGATGCGGAATCTAGTCCCAACACTCAATATGAGAAGATGCATACAGTGAACCAAACTGATAAGACACCAATAAAAGAGATCAAGACTGAAAACACTAGAAAAAAGAAGAACATAAATGGAAAAATAGGTGTGAACAAAAGAAATAACTATGCCTATGTTGTAGATGCTCCAAGAAAGCAATGTCATAAATGTGGCACAACAAATCATCTAACTCATCTTTGTTAAAAGGTTGTTAGTGAGCCAAAGTATGGAGCATGCAAATACAATAAGGCACAAACTGAAGATCTATATTCCATCTGTGATAAGTTTGACTGCATTTCATGCAATATGAAAGTTATGACCAGTTGTCATACGTTGAGAAAAGATCTTAAAGAAGTCAACTTTAGATCTATGATTAAAGATAACAGTGTTAATCAAACTAAGAATGCTTTTCTTTTTTAATATTCAAGTTCTACTTCTGCAAATTATGTGAAAAAGAAGAAAGTGCCCAACACTGCATGGGTAGCTAAACACACTTAAAATTCATTGTGTGCAGGGCAAGAAGAATAAAGTCATATGGATCATTGACAATGGATGTTGCAGGCATATGACAGATGATAAAGCCTGTTATCACAGTTTGAGGAGATGGTTGACCCTTTGGTGACATTTGGAGACAACAACAAAAGATTCACAATGGGATATGGCACGTTGATTTCTTGAAATATTATTATTATTGATGGAACACTAGTTGTTGGTCTTGAAGTGAATCTTCTCAGTGTCAGCCAATTTATAGACAAAGGTTTTAAAGTAATATTTGATAAAGAAGATTTTTCAATCACTAGAAAGAAAGTTGGTGAAGTTTCTCTAAAAGGAGGAGTAAGGAAAGAAAGCCTGATTGTTGCAGATTTAAATTCAGCAAACAAGGATGGAATATATTGATTCTACACCAAGGCATCCAGTGAGCAAAGCAAACTCTGGCACAAGAAACTCTCTCACCTGAATTACAAAGCAATCAACACTTTAGTGAAAAAGGAATTAATGAAAGACATGCCAACTCTGAAATTTTCTCAAGATGAAGTTTGTGAAGCTTATCAAAAAGGGAAAATGAAGAGGTCCAGTCATAAGAGTAAAGCTATGAATTTCATAAGTGCTCCATTACAACTTATTCATATGGACCGTTTGGACCAGTTAATGTCATGTCTATATCCAGAAAGAAGTATGCATTGGTCATGGTGAATGACTACTCGAGATATACCTGGGTAAAATTTATGCATTCAAAGGATAAAACTCCACATATCATTCAACACATAAAGAAAGTTGAAAAGCAGGCTAGAGATCTAAATTATGTCAAAAGATTGAGGAGTGATAATGGTACAAAATTCAGAAATATAATTTTAAGTGAATTCTGCAAAGACAAAGCCATTGTTCAAGAGTTTGTAGCTGCAAGAACACCTTAACAAAATGGTGTGGTTAAAAAGAAAAATAGAACTCTAGTTGAAGCTGCAAGATGCCAACCTGCCAACCAGTGTTTGGGAAGATGCTGTTAACATTGCATGTTATCAAAACATATATTTAATTGACAAAAACCTTGGCAAGTGACCTTACTCAATTCTGTCAGAAAGAAAGCTTACTATAAAACAACTGCATGTGTTTGGAAGCAAATGCTTTGTGCTCAAAGACAACTCTGAATATGTTGGAAAATTTGACTCTAAAGCATTTGAGGCTATTTTTCTGGGATATTCATTGGAAAGAACCGCCTATAGAGTCTATGTGCTAGAGCAGAAGAAAATAATGTAAAGCACATCTGTGTTCTTTGATGATGACAAGTGTCCATACTTGAAATGCTTTGATGAAAATGAAGCTGAAGCCCTGAAGTTTGAAAATCTCAATATTGATAGTGATTCTGAAGATGAAGCTGAGGTCAACACAAATAATAGAATGGAGAAAAAATCAAGTGAACCAGTGAACTGTGACAATAGAAGTTCATCTCAAGAAAAAACACACCTGAATTTGGTGTCACAAACTCAGGGGGAGAAGGAGATGACAGTTCTGCAAGTCATACCAATGATGAAGAAAATGAGAATAATTCTTGTCAACAAGATCACATCAGAAAATGGGATAGAAGTCACACAAGAGATGTTATAATTGGTGATCCCAATATTGGAGTAAGGACTAGAATGCCACTGCAACTGAATGTTTGCATGCATGCTTTCTGTCTCAAATTGAGCCTAAGAAAACTGAGGAATCTCTACTTGATCCTGAATGAATAACTGTTATACAAGAAGAGCTAAATCAATTTGAAAGAAATAAAGTTTGGGAGTTGGTTCATGTATCAAGAAATAGAAGCATCATTGAAACTAAATGGGTGTATAAGAACAAGATGAATGAAAATGGAATTGTGACAAGGAATAAAGGAAGACTGGTTGCCAAAGGCTACTCACAAGAAAAAGGAATTGACTATGATGAAACTTTTGCTCCAGCTGTAAGACTTAAAGCAATAAGAATTTTCTTGCATTTGCCACACATTCTAATTTCAAGGAATATCAAATGGATGTGAAAAGTGCATTCCTTAATGGTGAATTGGAAGAAGAAGTCTATGTACAACAGCCAGCTGGATGTGAAGATCCAAAATTTCCAAACTTTTTTATAGACTATTAAAGGATCTCTATGGATTGAAGCAAACACCTAGAGCATGGTATGACATACTGTTAGATATATTTGATAATGTCATGGCTAATGTGATTTATGTTTAGTTTTCAGATCTTACTTAAACATGATAAATCAGTACTTACTGGAAGTCAGGACTTAAGGATATCAGTACTTATATTATCAGGAGATATTCATCAGAAGATGGATATCAGAACTTAAGTACTGAAGGACATTCAGATAAGGACATCAGCTGTTTAAAGGAAAGAAGATCGAGATAAACATAAGTAGAGATATGCATGAAGAAGGAATTCTATGTAGAATAGAATACTTGAAAGAAAAGATTTTTGATTGATATATTTTAGGAAGCAGAATTATATTCCATATCAATTAGCGATTATCTTGTAACTGTGTAATATATAAACACAGATATAGGGTTTACACTATAAGTGTTATCATATTCGAGAAGATTATTTATTGTAACCCTAGCAGCTCTCATGATATTTGTTCATCACTAAGAGGTAACAGTTCCATACTGTAACAGAGTTTATTGTTTCAATAAAGTTTGTTTTCTGTTATTTGAGTTATTAAAGTTCGATTTGATTGTACTATACACTGTATTCACCCCCTCTACAGTGTGTGTGTGACCTAACAAGTGGTATCAGAGCCTATCTGTTAACGCACAAAAAGTTTAAGATCCAAACACAATCATGTCTGAAACAGAAACTCCAACTAAGCCCACCAAAACTGAAGAACCTCCTAAGACACAAATTCAAAGCCGATATGAGACCATCAGAGTTCCCATATTGAGACCATCTGAATATCCCATATGGAAGGTGAGGATAACCATATTTCTGGAAGCAACAGATCCAGAATATCTTGATAGAATCAAGGAAGGACCTCACAAACCAACCAAGCTCGCGGTTGCAGGTGAAGTAGCAAAGACTGTACCAAAGGAGAAGAGTGATTACACTGCTGAAGATATCGCATCAATTGCTAAGGATGCTAAGGTACGACACTTACTGCACAGTGCCATTGATAATGTAATGTCAAACAGGGTAATAAACTGCAAGACTGCAAAGGAGATATGGGATGCCGTGGAAATAAGGTGCCAGGGAACTGATTCGATTAAGAAGAACAGGAAGACAATAATCACTCAAGAATATAAACACTTTGACTCAAAGCCTAATGAGTCATTGACTGATTTATATGACAGATTTGTCAAACTCTTGAATGATTTGTCACTAGTTGATAATGATTATGATCTTGAAGATTCAAACCTTAAATTCCTGTTAGCTCTTCCTGAAAGTTGGGATTTGAAGGCAACAATTATAAGATACAAGTATAATCTTGAAGAAACAACTCTTGATGAAATTTATGGGATGCTCAAGACTCATGAACTTGAGATGGAACAAAGAAGCAAGAGGAAAGGTGGAAAGTCAAGGACAGTTGCTCTTAAGGCTGAAGAAGAATCCCCCAAGGCAGCTACCTCAAGGAAAGACAAGAGTAAAGCTCTCTTCACAAAGTCTGATACTAAGTCATCAAGTTCTGAAAGTGATGATGACTCAGAATCTGAAAGTCTGCCTGAGACGGATGCTGATGAAGAGATGATGAAGCTGTGTGCTCTTATGGTGAAAGGGATCACAAAGATTGCATACAGGAAGTTCAGGAAGGGAAAAAAGTTTTCCAGGAAAGGCACAAGTTCTGATAAGAAGAATTTCAGAAAATCTGAGAGCAGAGGAGGAAAGTCTGACAGAGGAGATTATACAAATGTCAAATGCTACAACTGTGGTGAGAAAGGCCACATATCTCCTGATTGCAAGAAAGTGAAGAGTGACAAAGGCAAGGCTCTTGTCACAAAGAAGAAAAGCTGGACATACACCTCAGATTTTGAAAGTGAGGAGAATTACGCCTTGATGGCAAATGCTGATAAGGCAAGTGCTGAAAGCAGTTCTGAAGCTGCTGAATCAAAGGTACCTCAAACTACTTATGCCTTTCATACTGATGATATAAATGAGTTGAGAAGATATCTTAAAATTATGTTTGTTAGTTATAGAGATCAAACTTTAACATGTGAAAGATTAACTTCTGAAAATCTTGCTTTTAAGAAAAGAATGATTTCTTAGAAAAGGAGTTAGTTATGTTCCATCAAACTCAGAAAGATAGAGATGATGCTTTTGATGTTAGGGATGAAGTGCTAAAAATGAATGAATCTCTAAAAACTGAGTTAGAAAAGGAAAGAGAGGTTATCAGGACTTGGACTAACTCTGGAAGAACAACTCAGAATTTGTTAAGTAGTGAAAACTGGAAAGAGGGCTTAGGTTATGGAGAGGATAAGAATGATAAAGGAACTGAAGGTATTAAGCCTGTAGTTGTTAAACCAAAGTCAAAGTTAAAACCTTTCAAGTTTGTAGCTGTAAAGTCTGATAATGAGAAATCAGAAGTTAAAAAGGAATTAACTTTTGACAAACTAAAATAGGAAAAGATAGCTGAAGTAAATATAGGCTAAATGACTAAGAAGCAGCTTAAGCATAAGCTGAAAGATGTTAAGAATGCAAACAAGGTAAAATCACCTAGGAAAAATAGGAATGGAAAGGAAGGTGTGAATAAAAACAATTATTATAAGCCTGTTCCTGAAGCTCCTAGGAAAACGTGTCATAACTGTGGAAGTTCTAACCATCTGGCTTCTTTTTGCAGGAAGAATAAGAACATAAACTCCTTACCTTCAAAGTCAGGAGTTAAGAGTCAGTCTGTTAGATATAAGCCACAAAATCCTTGTTTTCATTGTGGTAGTTTATGGCATTCCATTTATACTTGTAAGGAATATCATAGTTTGTACTATGATTATTATCAAATAAAACCTTCTTTAAAGAAAGTTTCCATTGTACCTTCTAGTGTAAGTTCTGATTCAAAGTCTGATAGTGTAAATTCTGATAAGAAAAATGTTAACATAAACTCTGATGCTAAATCCGCTGCAAATGTTAACAAACTTAATTAGGCCAAAGGATCCAAGCAAGTCTGGGTCCTTAAAACTAATCATTAGTGGTCTTTGTGATTGCAGGGCAATAGGAAAAACATCCTAGTTCTGGACAGTGGATGTTCAGGACATATGACTGGAAATAAAGCCCTGCTATCAGACTTTATGGAGAAAGCTGGCCCAAGTGTTTCTTATGGAGATGGCAACATTGGAAAAACATGGAATATGGCAATATCAATATTGGGAATGTCATCATTAAAGAAGTAGCTCTGGTCTCAGGACTTAAACACAATCTGCTGAGTATAAGTCAAATCTGTGACAGAGGTTATCATGTTGATTTCTTTGAAGAACACTGTGAAGTTGTAAGTAAATCTACAGGCAAAGTTGTTCTGAAAGGATACAGGTGTGGTAACATTTATGAAGCTAAGCTTTCAACAAGTACTGATGGTTTTGCAATCTGTCTGATGAGTAGAGCATCAATTGAAGAAAGCTGGAATTGGCACAAGAAACTCTCTCATTTAAATTTCAACAATATAAATGAAATAGTCAAGAAAGATCTTGTGAGAGGACTGCCAAAGTCAGTATTTGCTCTTGATGGCCTTTGTGATTCTTGTCAGAAGGCTAAAAAAAGAAAATCCTCATTCAAGAGCAAGACTGAATCATCAATTATTGAGCCTTATCACCTACAACATGTTGATCTATTTGGTCCAGTAAATGTCATGTCTATTGCAAAGAAGAAATATGCGTTGGTCATAGTGGATGAGTTCACCAGATACACATGGGTGTATTTCTTGCACATAAAAAGTGAAACTGCATCTATCTTGATTGATCATGTCAGGAAACTAGATAAATTGGTCAAAGACTCAGTAAAGATAATAAGAAGTGATAATGGTACTGAGTTCAAGAATTTGATAATGGAAGAGTTCTGTAAAAACCATGGAATCAAGCAGGAATTTTCTGCTCCTGGAACTCCACAGCAAAATGGAGTTGTTGAAAGGAAGAATAGAACTCTCATTGAAGCTGCACGTACAATGCTTGATGAAGCAAAGCTTCCAACCTATTTCTGAGCTGAAGCTGTGCAGACTGCTTGTTTTACTCAGAATGCAACACTTATCAACAAGTAAGGAAAGACACCATATGAGATGGTGAAGAAAAAGAAGCCAAATCTGAAGTATTTTCATGTATTTGGATGCAAGTGTTTTGTTCTTAAGACTCATTCTGAACAACTATCTAAATTTGATTTAAAAGCTGATGAAGGAATCTTTGTTGGATATCCACTTTCCACAAAAGCCTTCAGAGTCTATAACTTGAGAACAAGAGTGGTCATGGAATCTATCAATGTCTCTTTTGATGACAAGAAGATTACTGGACTTGAAGATTTTATTGATCATGATCAGCTGAGATTTGAAAATGAAGACTCAAATTCTGATACTGATAATCCTGACAATCTAAGTTCTGATACTGCAAACTCTGATGGATTAAACTCTGATGTTATTGAAACTGTGGTGACTACGCCAAAGGAAGATGCACCTATGCAGGGGGAGCATACTTAAGATCTTACCACATCTCAAGAAGCATCAGAACATACATCTGGCTCTTCAAGTTCTGATTCGTCAAGTTCTGATTCGTCAAGTTCTGATAAGCCAAGTTCTGATAGTTCTGAAAATCTAAATTCTGAAGAATCCAACTCAGAGAGCATAGTTTCAGGGGGAGCATCAGAAAATGAAAATAAAGATAGCATGGATCATGGTGGAGCATCCAGTTCTAGAGAAAACCTTCCATCTGCAAGGAAGTGGACTAAATCATATACACCTGATTTGATAATTGGAAATCCTGATGCAGGTGTCAGAACTAGAACAACTACTTCAAATGAATGTCTTTACAATTCGTTTCTTTCTCAGACTGAGCCAAAGAAAGTGGAAGAAGCTCTTCAAGATGCTGATTGGGTGCAAGCAATGCAGGATGAGTTAAATGAATTTGAAAGAAACAAAGTCTGGACCCTAGTACCAAGACCAAAGAACAGATCTGTTGTTGGTACAAAATGGGTATTCAGAAATAAAACTGATAGTGATGGCATAATTACAGGGAATACGGCAAGGCTGGTTACAAAAGGATATTCTCAATAGGAGGGAATTGATTATGATGAAACATTTGCACCAGTTGCTAGATTGGAAGCCATAAGGATATTTTTGGCTTATGCTGCTCACAAAAAGTTTACTGTCTTTCAAATGGATGTAAAAAGTGCCTTTCTCAATGGAAAATTGGAGGAAGAAGTATATGTT
Source organism: Apium graveolens (assembly GCF_009905375.1). Classification (NCBI taxonomy): domain Eukaryota; kingdom Viridiplantae; phylum Streptophyta; class Magnoliopsida; order Apiales; family Apiaceae; genus Apium; species Apium graveolens. The sequence continues at coordinate 112,594,386 of NC_133648.1, read as the reverse complement.
GAACAACCTCCAGGCTTTGTAGATTCCAAATATCCAGATTATGTCTACAGGCTTGATAAAGTACTTTATGGACTTAAGCAAGCTCCAAGAGCATTGTATGAGACTTTAGCTCAGTTTCTTCTGGAAAGTGGATTTAACAGAGGAACTATAGACAAAACACTGTTCTACCTCAACCATGGAAAGGACTTACTTCTGGTCCAGATATATGTTGATGATATCATTTTTGGTTCTACAAATGACAAACTTCGCAAGAAGTTTTCCAAACTGATGCAGTCAAGGTATCAGATGAGTATGATGGGGGAACTTAGCTATTTTCTGGGCCTTCAAGTCAAGCAGAATGAAGAAGGCACTTTTATTTGTCAAACTAAGTACACCAGAAACTTGCTGAAGAAATTTGGAATGCAAGATTGTTCAAGTGCATCCACTCCCATGGCCACTGCAACAAAACTGGACAAGGATACTGGTAAATCAGTAGATATTACTGATTACAGAGGTATGATTGGCTCTCTACTCTATCTAACTGCTAGTAGACCTGATATCATGTATGCTTCCTGTCTTTGTGCAAGATTTCAAGTAGATCCAAGAGAACCTCAATTAACAACTGTGAAAAGAATATTCAAGTATCTTAAAGGAACAGCTGATCTGGGATTGTGGTATCCCATAGAATCAGATTTTAAACTAATAGGTTACTCAGATGCAGATTTTGCAGGTTGCAAAATTGACAGGAAAAGCACAAGTGGAAGCTGCCAATTTCTTGGAGGCAGATTGGTTTCTTGGTTTAGCAAGAAACAAAAGTCAATTTCCACATCAACTGCAGAAGCAGAGTACATTGCTGCAGGAAGCTATTGTGCACAGATTCTTTGGATGAAAAATCAGTTACTGGATTATGGGTTAACATATTTCAAAATCCCTATTTACTGTGATAATCAAAGTGCTATTGCTATGACAGGTAATCCAGTTCAACACTCAATGACCAAGCACATCAGCATCAGGTACCACTTCATAAGGGAACATGTGGATGAAGGTACAGTGGAACAAAGATAGGCATTCATTTTTCGAGTTAAGAAATCATGTTCTGATAACTGTTAAGTTCTGATATAAGTCTAAGTTCTGATATTAAACTCTGATCCTTTACTTGACTTATCTGTGGATAAAATCTAAACACAGTCTCATTTTAAATCAGAATATGTTTGGGTAGAATATTAACAGTCAATCTAATTAGGGTTAGTAAAACATGTACATGCACAGTAATTTTTACTTGTTACTTGTGCGCATTAAACCCTGACTTACACTTCCAATGACTGTTTTTCGTCTTCCCAGTCTAGGGAGATGAGGTAGAATTAATTCTACCTGTCAGCATTAAATTTCTTTGCGTCTTTTGGCATTCTCTTGCCTATATAAACGAACACTTCACATAAGCCTATACGTCAATTCTTTCCTCAAACACTTACTCTCTTTGCCCTCATATACACAACATCATAGTTAACTACAATATGTTTTTAAACTATGAGACCTTCAACATGGAGTTAAGCTGTGAAGCCTGGCAGCAGGAATGGCACGTCACTGTCATTCCTGATGAGATATGGGACTCGGTTCCCCAGGAGGTTCTAACCCACCTCCTGTTCTTCAACATGGACTACCATCGCCATCTGGAGCGATTGGATAAGGAAAGGCTGGAAGCTCTCTGCCAGCAAGAGCGAATCATCAGACTCGCTATTCTGTTTGTAGAGAGTAGGAAGAAGAAATAACTTATTTTCTTCTTCCTGCTTTTCTTCATCGTCAGCCTTGCCCTGCTTCTTGAGCTAGGACAAAGGCTGTTGATGTTAGGTTTAGAAGCTTAGGATAATCTTGTAAACTTCTGATGTAATTTAAATTTCATGAATGTATTCTCTTAATATATTAATGGAATTTCTACTTTTTGCAAGTTTTTGTCGCTGAGATGTTTGTAATTTAAATGCACTGATAAATCCTGATATATCCATATTCTGATGACCATTTCAATTTTAATTTAAATTAAGTTCTGATCTTACAATATCAGTACTTGTTTACTTGATTTATTTTGGTCATTCTCACTCGAATTTTTTCCAGAATATTGGTGTTGCAGTGAAAAATAATTGAATAAGTGGGAACAGTTTAAATTTTGAATTAAAACTGATTTACCTCGATTAATGGAATTACTGGGTAAGTGGAACGGTTTTTCCTTGAAAAACTGCAAGTGGGTAAGTCATGATTACTGTTTTCCCGTGCCCATTAACTATTCATTATTGCTGCATGTCTGACAGGTGTCCAATGGTTATATTTTTTTTACCAAGTATAAGTAAGAGAGAGAGAAGATTATAGAATCTTTTATTTACTTTTACGCTTTATCTCTCTTTCTTTGCTTTTACTGTCTCTCATCTCCTGACGTTGGTTTTTCATACAGACATTTTCTTAAACACCTAACAGGCAAATCTTAATTTTCGATTTTTCTCATGGCACCTAAGGATTTGATTATGGATGGAGCTAAGTTCGTTCCAAATAACTATGCTGCAATTCTCGATCATGCTGAAGCTCCGTCTGAGTTGCATTTTGTGTAAGATCTTCTTGCACACAGTGAAATTGGGTATGCATTGACCCAGCCTTCAGTCTTTTCAAGCCAACAAGTTCTGACGTTTTGGCGGACTGGGCACTTTGATAATGGTGGTACAAATGGTACTCCTAGTATTGTTTTTGAAGTGGATGATTCTACACATGTGGTAACTCCTGGTACAATTCGAAAGGCCCTACATTTACCAGAAGGATGTATTTTTTCAACCCCGGAGGAATCAGCTATTCAAGAGCTTATGGCCAGTTTGGGGTATGAGCAGAGTTTGGCTAAGCTTGGGCAGTTGAAACGGGCTCATATCAGAAAGGAATGGTGCTTCTTTTTCGACTACATCACTAAAGCTTTTGGGAATAAGTGTTCCAACTTTGATGCCATCCCTATAATGAGTCAGCACATCGGGTATGCTATCATTAACCAAACTCATTTTGATTTTGCATCTGCTGTGATAGGTTTTATTGGGGATAGGATGATAGAGGATAGGAATGTTGTCTACTTTGCTAGATTCTGTCAGCTTATATATAGTTTCTGTTGTGCTGATGAACCCCAACCTGCCAGTACCTTAACTCCACCTTTCAAAATTGCAAAATGAGCCTTTAATGACCTGGTAAATGCTGACACTAAGAAAAAGGTGGTTAGACCTTTACAGATTCTTCAGACTGTAAAACAGATCTTGGTAAATGCTGATCCTGAAACCTATAGATCTGTTTATTCTGATGTCCAACCTACCACCACATCCCAAACACCACAACAACCATCATAACATACCACTCATCCATCTATACCTCAACCATCCCTCAGAACATATCTCAAATCATATCTCTCCACTTCACAGACAGCTCAACCCTCATCCTTAGCACCTACTATGAAGCCTTCATCTTCCAAGCCTAAGAGGACAAAGACTGTTCCTCAAACACCTCAGAAGAGAAGGAGGATTGTTTTGAGAGATGAGTCTGATAGTGAGGAATAGGTTTCTACATCAGAACCTGTTGTCAAAGAAGCTGAGAAAGTTTCTTCTCAGAAGGATTCTGGAATTGGGGAATCTAAGCTTCTCAAAAGGCTTAGAAGAATGACTTCTGTTGAACCTCCCAAGGAATCCCCATCTTCAAAGAGATATAAGAAACAGAGAGCTAAAAGGCCAGTTTCAGATGATGAGGAAGCAGTAGCTAAGGAAGGAGATCAGGAATCTCTGATCTCACAAGTAAAGGAATCTGCTCAAGCCCCTGCTTCTCCATTGACTCCAACTAATGAAGCAGCTACTGAAATGGCTAACACACCATCTGTGACTCCTGTTCACAAGACTATATCTCCTGTTGATCCAGGCACAAGTGCTGAAATTGATATCCAGAACTTGGTTGTGCCTGAAGTGCTTTACTTAGAAGCTCCAACAACAACTAATCCATCAACAACACCTGTTACTGATGCTGCTCAAACTCCATAATTATCTACTACACCTTCTCTGCGTCTAGATGATGATGATCAGAATATAGGTGAGCATCAGGATATGGATGTTGATCAGAACTTGGAACTAGATCAGCAATTAGAGGATGATGCTGAAGCCTCAATTGCTTCTCATACTGTTGCTTTATCAGAAGATACTGATTCTGTAAGTTCTGATGCTGCAAATGCTGGAGATACTGGTGATGCTGCTCCAAATGAAGATGTTGATGAAGCAGGTCCTTCAGGACATGCCCCTCAACAAACTGTTCTTAAATCTGAACTCGTTAAGAAGTTTATTACAAGAGAAATACCAGTGCCTTGGAGTGAAACTCCTGCAGGACAGGAGTGGACTAAGGAATGGAACTCAGTTACCTGTGCTCCATCTGCACAGCATCTTGCTGAGCACTTGACTAAAGCTGATGAGATGTTAATTACTGATAATTTCAAAACACAGGTTAGAGTCACTGCATTGAGTACTAAACATCTACAAGGTCTCCATTCAACTACTCATGCAGAGTTACATAAAATTCAGGAAGAATTAATGAAGTAAGAACAAGTTCAGAAGATTGATAAGAAAAAATATTTCCAACCTACCTTTGACAGAGTTGCATATATTGAGAAGACTCAAGAGAAACAACAATCTCAGATTGATGATATTTTGAAAAATCAAGCTTCTCAGCAATCTCAACTTAATGAAATCCAAGCCTTAGTGGAATTGTTTGTCTCTCTTCTCTTACCTGCTGATGCCAAAAAGGGGGAGAAAGTAATTAAGTCCAAATGCAAAACTGATAAGACACTGAAGGGGAAGGATGATGAAAAAGATGACCATGGAAACTCTAGAATGGGTAGAGGTCATAGTCAAGGTAGAGGTTTATCATCAAGAAAAGCTGAAATCGTAAGTCACAGGACAAGTTCTGATGCTGGAAAAAGAATTACTTCTGCTACTGGTAAACGAATAAGTTCTGATGAAATTTTAGATCTTGATGAAGAAATGTCAAGACATTTGTTTCTTCCGGAAAATCCAGGAATGGACTTGGAGAGTTTAATGGAAGAAGCCAGACTTAAATCAGGAAAAGTCAAATCTAAATCTGAAGCTTCTGGTAAAAAGACACTTCCAAAACTCAAAGGCATTGTGATAAAAGAAAGGATAAATCCTGAAGCAACCATGGCTAAATCACAACTGCAGATAGATCCAAGGTCCAAGGGCAAAAAGAAAGTTGGTGAACCTATCAAGGTTTATGTGTCTCCTGTGAATGAAGAAATTACTGATGAAGATGCTGATCTTGCTCTGACTTCAAGAAAAGTTGTTAAGACAACCTCTGATATGGCTCAAGTTGTTCAGAGTCAAGAGATAGTAAGTTCTGATATTTCAAAGAAGGAAGTAACCTCTGACATAGTTCAAGTTAACTTGATATCAGAAGATAAATCAAAGACACTCCTACCAGGATTCACTAAAGCAAAACAGACTCAACCTTTGAAGACTGCTGCAAGTGGTTTTGAAGCAAGAGTGGTTACTGGAGAGGAAGCAAGAGATAAAACTGGATTGGGAAGTGCTGATGAAAGAAGAATACAGAACACTACCAATGATCCAACTTCCTTAAGTGAACCAGGTATTGGAGCAACTCCTGAGAGATTGAATCAAGTGGAATCTGTACAAATGGTTTACGATACCTACTTGAAAGAACACACCTTGTTGTACTTCATGACAGATGGTAGGGTTTATCATATAAGGGAAAATGCCATTCCATTGAAGTATTTTGAAGAACTGGAGCATGTATTATTCTTACTTCAAGTGAATGACAAAATAACAGAAAGTGCTGCAAACTATTTGAAGAATCAGATTCAGAGACAGAAAAGGCTTTATTCTGTTAAGTCTGACATCACATATCTTCCAAAGTACAGAGATCACAAGGGTGATATAGTTGAAATGAAGCCCAACACTGCTAAGATTATAAATACCTTTCTGGGTTACAGGGCTGTGGAATTCAAACTTGAGTCTGACAAGGCATATTTGATCAGACTGGATCAGGATATAAGAAAAGCTAGAATTAATGATCTCAGGGCTGCAATCTTTCAAATTGGTGAAGATACTGCAGAACTTAAAGATGCTAAAAGGAGGATGATTGATGAACTCAAATATGCTGAAAGATGTTTGTTGAAGAACTATCTCAGAACAACTCCTGACATCAGAGAGATCAGAAGATGAAGCCAAGTCAATATCTACAACTGCTTAAATTCTGATATGAATACAGACCGAAGTTGTTATCAGAAGTTAAAGACTGGTAAAGCTTTAAGGATTGTAAGTTGTAGTTATCTATTCTAATTCTCATGCATTTGTACTTAATGTTTTTGACATCATCAAATATCTGTTAAACTTGTATATTATGTTAATTTACAAGTTGGGGGAGATTGTTAGATATATTTGATAATGTCATGGCTAATGTGATTTATGTTTAGTTTTCAGATCTTACTTAAACAGGATAAATCAGTACTTACTGGAAGTCAGGACTTAAGGATATCAGTACTTATATTATCAGGAGATAATCATCTGAAGATGGATATCAGAACTTAAGTACTGAAGGACGTTCAGATAAGGACAGCAACTGATTAAAGGAAAGAAGATCAAGATAACATAAGTAGAGATATGCATAAAGAAGGAATTCTATGTAGAATAGAATACTTGGAAGAAAAGATATCTGATTGATATATTTTAGGAAGCAGAATTATATTCCATATCAATTAGCGATTATCTTGTAACTGTGTAATATATAAACACAGATATAGGGTTTACACTATAAGTGTTATCATATTCGAGAAGATTATTTATTGTAACCCTAGCAGCTCTCGTGATATCTGTTCATCACTGAGAGGTAACAGTTTCATACTGTAACAGAGTTTATTGTTTCAATAAAGTTTGTTTTCTGTTACTTGAGTTATTAAAGTTTGATTTGATTGTAATATACACTGTATTCACCCCCTCTGCAGTGTGTGTGTGACCTAACACATATTGTCAGAATTTCTACTCAGGCAAGGATTCACCAGCGGGACAATTGACAAAACCCTATTCTACAAGCAACATGGTGATGACATCCTCCTAGTTCAAATCTATGTGAATGATATCATTTTTGGTTCTACTAATGAAAAACCGTGTCAAAGATTCTCAAAACTCATGCAGAGTGAATATGGGATGAGCATGATGGGAGAACTAAGTTACTTTCTTGACCTTCAAGTTAGCCAAAGAAGTGATGAAATCTTTATCAGTCAAACCAAATATGTCAAATATCTGTTGAAGAGATTTGAAATGGTGGAATGCTCTCCTGAATCAACTCCTATATCTACATCTACCAAGTTGGATGAAGATAAGACATATCAAGTTACAGAGGAATAATTGGGTCTTTTCTGTACTTAACTGCAAGTAGACCAGACATCATGTTTGCAACCTATCTGTGTGATAGATTTCAAGTAAATCCTAAAGAATCACATTTAATGGATGTCAAGATGATTTTTATATATTTGAAGGGAACAACAAACTTGGGTTTATGGTATCCTAAGAGAAATGGTTTTGAAGCTGTTGGATACACATATGCAGATTTTGCTGGATGCAGGGTAGACAGAAAAAGCACAAGTGAAAACTATCAATTCCTAAGTAAAAGAATTGTATCATGGTATGGTAAGAAACAACAATCTGTGTCAGCTTCCACAGCTGAGGTAGAAAACATAGCTACTGGAAGTTGTTGTGCTCAAGTGCTTTGGATTAGAAACCAATTGATGGATTATGGCCTAATGTTACAAAAGATTCCAATCATGCATGACAATACTAGTGCAATTTCCACTGTGGCTAATTCAATTAATCATTCTAGAACTAAGCACATTGATGTAAGGTGCCATTTTATTTGAGAACATGTTGAAAATGGTACTATTGAGCTTATTTTTGTTCCAACCGAAAAATAGTCAGCTGATATTTTTACTAAACATTTGGATGAAGCAACTTTCACTAGACTTGTAAATGAAATTGGTATATGTTAAATTCTTCATCCTGAAGGCAAGAACTCGACTAACTAGTTGCAGCAGATTAATTTCTGATAAATCAAATTTAATTTAATTTAATTAAAAATTAATTGAGATATGATCTATAAATATTTCAGAATTCTCTATATATTTATTTTTCAAAATAAAATTTTAACTTGGAACTTTTCTAATTTTAAGAGCAACTGTCTAAATGTTAGTTCACATCATTAATATGTGAAATTAATAAAAGACAGATATAAAGAAGATAAAAAGTATGTAGAGAACCGAGTTCTCGATAAGTCTGAATGACTTGTCGATAAGTCATTTTGTGATTTCTCGATAGAGTTCTCGACAAGTCTCTCTTATGAATTCTCGATGGATATCTCTATATACTTATCGATATGTTGTTCTCTACAAGTTCAAATTTTAGACTTGTCAGTAACTTAGAATTGAAACTATTTAATTCAATAACTTATTTCAGTAAAATACTTTTGAAATAGAATCATTCTAATTTTATGATTGATTTATTCAATAAAAAATGGAATATTTAAGTCTAATAAGGACAAACTGGGTATTTGTACAACATCTCGATAAGTCACTATCTAGTTCTCGATAAGTGTCAAGAAAGTGACATCTCAATATGAGTTCTTTATAAGTCATGTGACGTTTCTACAAGAAAATATCAACTATTCATTCTTCACTTGTCAACAAGTCACATCTCTACCCTATAAATACCCAGACATCTCGATATAACCCCTCTTTACACTTTCGAGATCTCAATTGACCTAATTTCTGCAAATTTTTACCATTCTCAACCATTTCAAGCTTTTTCTCTCTCAAAACACTTACCCACTTAAAACTCAAACTCTTCAATGACTGCTAACAATGTGAGAGTTGTCATCTCCAAAGAGGGAACCAACTACTTGGCATTGGTTGATGCAAACCAAGAACCTGACAACTTCAAGTGATTTGTCAAGTTTATTTATGATTCCTATCTCTCAGTGGCCTTGACTGCAAATCTTGTGCTGTATCTGGATGTACAGAACGAGTTTTGGAATGCAACAGTTATCAATACTATAGTTTATAACAATCAAGTAGTTTCTTGTGGTTAAATGCACAATTCAAGGTGTAGTTGTTGAGTTCAATGCATATGACATCAATAAAGCATTGGGCATGAAGGAATTTACGGATGAGCGGAAGCGTGATATACCAATTATTCCTAAAAACCATGTATCGCACATATAGAAAAACGTATAAATCAGAAAAATGGAGGAATCGTAACCATACCTTGAAAATCGAAGCTTTATGATTATGGTTGCTAGCAGTTGCCCCTCAGTGTGTGAAGCACTCTACTGGTATCCACCAAGAATGATCATCTTCGATGAAACTTTTTATAAAACCAAGCTTTTATAAAAATTTATAAAAATGGAGTTTTTGGGAGAGAGAGAGAGAGGAAGAAGATGGAGGCTAGGGTTTTCACAAAACCAAGTATGTGAATAGAATGAGCCATCTCATTCTATTTATAGGGCTCTCCTAGGGTTTTATAATATATCTTTATATATATATTAACCCCCACATTTTATCTGTATAAAATTCTTTAATAATAATTAAAACTATTTTAATCATTATTTCTTTTTCTAAACTATTTAGAAAATAATTCTCTCTCTCATTATTTCATCAAAGAAAATATTCTTTTATGGTGTGACCCTGTAGGTTCAATATTATGCCGGTAGTAGAAATAAATAATAATAAATTTTTATTAATTATTTACATGAATACTAAAATTCACTAAATATAATTAACTGATTATTTATATTTATTCTACATCGTGAGTGATGCTTCTCAACATATCGTGACTATCCAGATAATATGAATTCACTGCTTAGAATACCAAAAACCTGTTAGTGACTAGTTACCGTACAATGAATTCCTTCTACCCTTACAATATCCTGATTAAATACAAGGCATGGATCTCGTGTCAGGCCTATCAAATTTAATCATATGATTTTTTATTCATAATGCAAAGTTAATATTAATGCAAATTAGAAACTCATTTCTAATTTCATACACTCTGGCCAGATATTCCAGAACTCGCATACTAAGAATAACATAGGATATTCTCTTCCTATACTGGAAGGGGTAGATCCTCTATTGACGTTAACTATCTCTATACACAAATCCCTATGCCCAGAATAGACCTAATGGATGTCCTTGAGACTAAGGACTAAACCAAAGCACAGTTCATTATATATAAAATAACTTTAACGATCTCAAGTCTAAGGGCACTTGTACAACTATCACTTAGTGAATAACTATTGACACATGAGTAATCTCCATTAGTTGTTCAACTTATCGAGTCATGTTCAGTGAACTTATTCCCTAATAAGCACCTACATACTAGCTATAGTGTCACCACACAAATGCCTATGAGAGCAGACATCCTTCTGAAGGGAGCAAGCATAGTATGTACCAATCTTTACGGATCCACTAACATCCGATTAGTTATCCTATATCAGGAACTGTTTAAGTCTAGAGTTATCATCTTCTAGATCTCACTATTATAATCTCATTATAATTCTAGAAGCTTTACTCTAAACTATGGAGCATCTTATTTAAAACACTTTAAATAGATCAAGCCCATAATAAAACCAAAACAAGTCTTTTATTAATATCAATGAAATCAAATAGGAATACAAAAAAGTTCTTCCTAACTCATCATACATGATTGGATTTAGGACAAACACTTTCAATCTCCCGCTTGAACTAAAGCTAATCACCTTGGTATCTAATACCCATCTTCTCTTTATGACGATCAAAGTGAATCTGAGACAATGACTTTGTGAGTGGGTCTGCTACGTTGTTATGTGTGTCAACTCTCTCAATCTTGACATCTCCTCTTTCAATGATCTCCCTAATCAAATGAAAGCGTCACAAAACATGTTTGGAATTTTTATGAGACCTAGGTTCCTTGGATTGTGCTATTGCTGCGTTGTTTTCACAATACAACACAATAGGCTCCTCAATGCTAGGAACAACTCCCAACTCAGAAACAAATTTCCTCATCCAAATGGCTTCTTTTGCAGCCTCACTTGCAGCTATATATTCTGCTTCCGCTGTGGAGTCAGCCGTTGTAGATTGTTTGGAACTCTTCCAACTAATCGCACCACCATTCAGAGTAAACACGAACCGTGACATGGATTTGCTATCATCACTTTCTGATTGAAAACTAGAGTTAGTATAACCCTCTATTTTTAATTCAGATCCACCACCAAAAACAAGAAAAATATCCTTAGTCCTTCGCAAGTACTTAAGGATGTTCTTCACTGCTTTCCAGTGGTCTTCACCTGGATCGGACTGATATCTGCCATCATACTAATTGAATAAACAACATCAGGCCTAGTACATAACATCGCGTACATGATAGATCCTATTGCTGAAGCATAAGGAATCTTACTCATACGCTCTCTTTCCTCAGGTGTCTTAGGAGACATCTTTTCGGAAAGGGACATTCCATGGCTCATCGATATGAGACCTCTTTTGGAGTTTTCCATGCTAAACCTTTTAAGCACTTTCTGGATGTATGTACCCTGGGTAAGACCTATCATTCTTCTAGATCTATCTCTATAGATCTTCATACCGAGAATGTAGGATGCTTCTCCCAAGTCCTTCATAGTGAAGTTCTTTGATAGCCACACTTTGACTGATTGCAGCATCGATATATCATTTCCTATAAGAAGTATGTCACCCACATACAATAAAGAAATGTTACCGCGCTCCCACTAACCTTCTTGTAGACACATGGTTCATCTATGTTTTTGATAAAACCAAACTCTTTGATTGTCTCATCAAAACGGATAACGAGAAGCTTACTTTAAACCATATATGGTTCGCAGCAGCTTACACACTAGGTGTTCATTTCCCTTGGAAAGAAAACCCTCTGGTTGTGTCATATACACTTCCTCTTCAAGTTTCCCATTGAGGAAGGCCGTTTTCACGTCCATTTGCCAGATCTCATAGTCGTAGTAAGCAACAATCGCAAGCAAAATCCGAATTGATTTTAACAGGGCTACAGGCGAAAAAGTTTCATCAAAGTCAATCCCTTGCCTTTGTCTGAATCCTTTTGCCACGAGCCTGGCCTTATAGGTCTCCACCTGGCCATCTGCTCCAATCTTTCTCTTGTATACCCATTTGCACTTAATAGGCTTCACACCCTCAGGTGCTTCAACCAAAGTCCATACTTGGTTGGTATAAATAGATTCCATTTCGGATTTCATGGCACTTTGCCATTTCTCTTAGTCAACACTACTCATAGCCTTATTCTGGTCATAGGGTTGTCATCATCAATGATTGACAACTCATTGTCATTCTCAATGACAAGGCCATAATACTTCTCAGGTTGGCGAGACACTCTCCCAGACCTACGAATGGGCTGTTCCACAGAAGGTTGTTCAGTCTGAACAGGTGTTTCCACTTGATCCATAGTAGTTTGTGCTTCTTGAACTTCATCAAGTTCAATTTTGCTCCCACTGTTTCCTTCAAGGATAAACTGCTTTTCCAAGAAGGTAGCATGTCTGGAGGAAAACATCCGATGATCGGTGTAAAAGCAATACCCTAAAGTCTCTTTAGGATATCCCACAAAATTACATTTTACGGATCGAGATTCCACCTTATCTGGGTCAACTTTCTTGACATAAGCTGGACATCCCCAAATCTTAACATGTTTAAGACTCAGTTTCCTTTCTTTCCATATCTCATATGGAGTTTAAGGAACAGATTTGGAAGGCACCTTATTCAGTATATATGTTGAGGTTTCCAATGCATAATCCCACAGGAATACTGGAAGATTCGCATAGCTCATCATGGACCGAACCATGTCTAACAAAGTTCAATTTCTCCTTTCAGATACCCCATTCAACTGTGGAGTATATGGAGGAGTCCACTGGGAGACTATACCATTTTCTTTGAGATAATCTAGAAACTCTCCATTCAAGTATTCACCACCTCGATCTGATCGAAGAGTTATAATACTATGTTTGGTTTGTGTCTCCACTTCATGCTTATATTCTTTGAACTTTTCAAAGGCTTCAGACTTGTGTTTCATCAAATACACATATCTGAATCTAGATCGATCATCTATGAAAGTAATGAAGTATGAAAATCCACTCATGGCTTGCGTAGACATTGGTCCACATACATCTGTGTGTACCAATCCTAGCAAATCTGCAGCCCTCTCTCCATGTCCACTAAATAGAGATTTGGTCATTTTACCCAATAGACAAGACTAGCATGTAGGATATGATTCAAAATCAAAGGGGTCAAGTAACCCTTCCTTATGCAATGTCCGTAGTCTATTTTCACTAATATGACCAAGTCTGCAGTGCCACAAAAAGGTGAGATTTTCATCATCCCTTTTTCTTTTATTAGTATGCTCAATTTTTAGTAAATTATGCTCTACATCACTTACATACAGACCATTATTTAAAATACCACTTCCATAAAGAACGCTATCTCTAAGAATTGAACATTTATTATTCTGAATAACAAACGAAAATCCAGCCAAGTCTAACATGGGAATAGAAATAATATTCCTCACAATCGAGGGAACAAAATAACAATTATTTAAAACAATAATCTTGCCCATAGGCATATGTAAATAAAATGATCCTACAGCTTCAGTATCAACTCTTGCTCCATTTCCCATCCTTAGAATCACCTCCTCTTCCTCAAGAGTCCTACTTCTCCTTAGTCCCTGCAACAAATTGCAAATATGAGAACCACAGGTGGTATCTAATACCCAAGTAGAAATTTGATTTAATGACATATTCACTTCAATCATGAACATACCTGAAACAGAAGCAGTAGTCTCACTACCCTTCTTCTTCAATTCTGCAAGGTAAACCTTGCAGTTCCTCTTCCAGTGCCCCACCTTATTACAGTGGAAGCAAACAGCTTTGCTCTTGGGGTCTTCAGCTTTTGATGGAACAGGCTTTTTCTCACCTACTTTCTTCTTCTTGGAAGGGTTCTTCTTCCTTGTCTTAGGATTGGAACCTTCACCAATTAGAAGAACTGAGCTCTTCTTAGAGGGAAAATTCAATTCCGCAGTCTTCAATATGTTGTAGAGTTCAGCCAGGCTGACATCCAACTTATTCATGTGAAAGTTCTCTACAAACTGCGAAAACGAACCCGGAAGTGATTGCAAAACCAAGTCTTGGCTCAGCTCCCCCTCCATGGCAAAACCAAGTTGTCCAAGACGTTCAATCAAATTGATCATCTTAAGTACATGGTCATTCACAGATGATCCCTCAGACATCCTACAACCGAACATCTCCTTTGATATCTCATATCGAGTTGTCCTCCCTGCCACATCATACAACTCTTGTAGATGCGCTAGGATAGTGTGAGCATCCATATGCTTATGCTACTTCTGTAGCTCAATATTCATGGAAGCTAGCATGATACATTGAGCAACATTTGTCAAGCACATATTCCAGCTTCTCAACCCTGAGAACAATTCTCAAGTTTCGAAGCCAGTCAGCAAAATTAGGACCAGTCAACTTGTGAGCATCTAGTATGCTCCGGAGTGATAGTGCAGAAGAAATAACGTATATAATAAATCTTTAAATGATGAACATATAACAACACTTAGCAAATATTCAATTTCATTTCAAAATACTATATGAATCAGGTCTTTATTCATAAGTGTCTCCCACTAGTTTATCTAATTTATACAACCCCCTTAAGTGAAAAATTAAGCATTCATAATGCTAGTGGGAATAGGGATCCTACATTCCATCACACAACCTCGGCTGTAGCATGAAATGTTATGTGATGTTCAATAGGCAGACAACTCTTGTCAATTACATCTTATGTTATTCCCTAATCAAACTTTAGCCTCTTGAATAATTGAGTCACGGTTGTAGCATGACAGACTCAATATTCTAAGTCAAGTCTAACCCAACATTTCGTACAATTGAATCAGTCTCCAACGGCCCACGGCTGCAGCACGTAACGACTTTTAGATTCTAATTCAATGTACACATCTATATGTAATAGACAAGTTTTTCTTATTTTGAAATCAAAGCCCTCGGCTGTAGCACGAAACGACAATGATTTAAAAATAAGAACTACTTTCTACCATGTTGGAAGGCTTTGACCGACACAAGCTCGTTGTGTCATTGGCCAATTACTACTTGATATTATTTAATTTTAGAGGGATTATATTATGTTACAATCATAATCATATTATAAAGAGATTCTTCCTTTTAAATTTAATATTTCAAATCAATAATCGATAATCAAATAATTCTCAGATCGAGGGGAGCATTGTCAAGAGGCGTCACTTAATACCCCTTTCTTACGGATCGTAATCTGCTTTTGACAGAATCATCCTTTTCTCTCAAAATTGAAAATTCATATTTAATTACGTGTTTCATAAACACAAGAATCTCATGATTGTATTCATAATAGTATTGTTAAGGCAAGAAACGATTCCTATTCTAGATTTTCTAGAGCACGCCTTATTTTGATTTAAGTTCACCTAAATCTATCATCGCATGGTAAACATAGGCATATATCTCATATATAAAAATAAATAAAAAAGTAAGCAAGCAAGTAATATCATGTCACACATTGATATAATGATGTATGGATTTATTATAGCATTTAAAACAATTAAAACATGCTTTAAAACACTTTCGGGAATATAAAAAGTTCAAAACTTTTATATAAAAAATATTTGACCACTCCATTAGATCCGTCTCGGAAAAACGAATCCAACAATATATTGCACGCCCAAAACGGAGTTACGAAACTCTCAAAAAATCAAATTTAATATGGACAGACAAGCTATAACGCATTACAAGAATGCGTTACAAGGGCTGTAACGCATTCCGGTAATGCGTTACAACACGGTTTGGCCAATAATGTGTGTAACGCATTCCGTGAATGCGCAACAAGGTGTAACGCATTCCCGGAATGCGCGACACCCCCCCCCTGTGCGCTACGCGCGCCTGCACAGCCGACCGTTGCTGTTGTTCAGTTTTTTTTTCTCTTTATTTTCTCCTTGCCGTTTCTTTTGTTGACTGCTGTTACAAAAAGAGGAGTAACCCCCTTCCTTTACTCCCTCACTTAATAACCTTTATTGATATGTTATTAATTTAATTTTATTATTAATAAATTAATTAACATTTAATTAATAAATTAATAAAAATCAAAATAATATAATTTCTTAAATAAGGAAGTAGCAGAAAATTATCAAATCAGCCATGGGTCTTTGTGCAAATTTTAATCATAATTATTCACATGCATAATTATTTCATGAATTTTAATTAAAACAATTTTAAAAAATTTATAACAAATAATCTACACATCACAAAATTATGAAAAAAATACCTAGATGATCTACAACACTTGTAGAACTCAGATCAGTAGTCAAGATCTTATACAAAAATTATTTCGAATTAATTCATAATTAAATCTAAATAAATTTGCAAAAATCATAACAAATCCATACAAGCATTAAAAAATCTGAATTTTTTTATATGAATCTCTATATGCAAAACCTAGCTCTGATGCCAATGAAGGAATTTACGGATGAGCGGAAGCGTGATATAACAATTATTCCGTAAAAATCATGTATCGCACATATAGAAAAACGTATAAATCAGAAAAATGGAGGAATCGTAAGCATACCTTGAAAATTGAAGCTTTATGATTATGGTTGCTAGCAGTTGCCCATCAGTGTGTGAAGCACTCTACCGGTATCCACTAAGAATGATCTTCTTCGATAAAGCTTTTTATAAAACCAAGCTTTTATAAAAATGGTGTTTAAGGAGAGAGAGAGAGGAAGAAGATGGAGGCTAGGGTTTTCACAAAACCAAGTATGTGAATAGAATGAGCCATCTCATTCTATTTATAGGGCTCTCCTAGGGTTTTATAATATATCTTTATATATATATATTAACCCCCACATTTTATCTTTATAAAATGCTTTAATAATAATTAAAACTATTTTAATCATTATTTCTTTTTCTAAACTATTTAGAAAATAATTTTCTCTCTCATTATTTCATCAAAGAAAATATTCTTTTATGGTGTGACCCTGTAGCTTCAATATTATGCCGGTAGTAGAAATAAATAATAATAAACTTTTATTAATTATTTACATGAATACTAAAATTCACTAAATATAATTAACTGATTAATTATATTTATTCTACATCGTGAGTGATGCTTCTCAACATATCGCGACTATCCGGATAATATGAATTCACTGCTTAGAATACCAAGAACCTGTCAGTGACTAGTTACCGTACAATGAATTCCTTCTACCCTTACAATATCCCGATTAAATACAATGCATGGATCTCGTGTCAGGCCTATCAAATTTAAACATATGATTTCTTATTCATAATGCAAAGTTCATATTAATGCAAATTAGAAAATCATTTCTAATTTCATACACTCTGGCCAAAGATTCCAGAACTCGCATACTAAGAATAACATAGGATATTCTCTTCCTATACTTGAAGGGGTAGATCCTCTATTGACGTTAACTATCTCTATACACAAATCTCTATGCCCAGAATAGACCTAATGGATGTCCTTGAGACTAAGGACTAAACCAAAGCACAGTTCATTATATTTAAGATAACTTTAACGATCTCAAGTCTAAGGACACTTGTACAACTATCACTTAGTGAATAACTATTGACACGTGAGTAATCTCCATTAGTTGTTCAACTTATCGAGTCATGTTCAGTGAACTTATTCCCTAATAAGCACCTACATACTAGCTATAGTGTCACCACACAAATGCCTATGAGAGCAGACATCCTCCTGAAGGGAGCAAGCATAGTATGTACCAATCTTTGCGGATCTACTAACATCCGATTAGTTATCCTATATCAGGAACTGTTTAAGTCCAGAGTTATCATCTTCTATATCTCACTATTATAATCTCATTATAATTCTAGAAGCTTTACTCTAAACTATGAAGCATCTTATTTAAAACACTTTAAATAGATAAAGCCCATAATAAAACCAAAACAAGTCTTTTATTAATATCAATGAAATCAAATAGGAATACAAGAAAGTTCTTCCTAACTCATCATACATGATTGGATTTAGGACAAACACTTTCAGGGCATCCCTACAGACAATCTGTTTGAAGCTCCTAATACTCAAGAGTTGGCTGAATTCATGGACTTCATCAACTACATTGAGAAAATAGATATGGTTATGCTCAACAAAAAAAAATCTGAGAAGGGAGTGGTCCTTTGTGTTTGACTCAATAATGAGGGCTTTCAAATGCAGGAAGACTGGTTATCACAACATCTCCAGGGCCTACAACAAACACCTCAATAATGGAAGTGTGATCCTGGAAGAATTGAGCACAAGGCTAACCATGCCTTTAGTAAGTAGAGGTAAGGAAATCTTCATTTCTAGATTCATAATGTCCATTTTAAATCATAAAGTAGTTGACATTCATATGCTAGATGGTATAGATAAAAATCAAATAGGCATTTATAAACAGGTGTCCAAAATTCTATTTGGATCACTTATTACAAGGAATCAGGTAAAGGTTAGGCTAAGTATCACTAACTTTATGTTGGAGAAATTTAGAACATATCCTTATCCTATGCCTGATTTGAGGAGCACTACAATATCTAGTTCATCTATGGCACCTGGTCCTACAGTAGCACAAATGTAGGAACACCCACAGATGCCTACCATAGTTGCATCCCCTTCTTCAAAACCTATAGCTAGAAGTCAGCCAACTGCTTCATCCACTCAAAAGGATGGATTTAGTAAAAAGAAGAGAAAGGAAACACCTCTAGTAGTAGTCAGTGAGAGTGGTGAGGATAAAATTGAAACTAAGTCACCCCTTGTCAAAAAGCCAAAAAAGCAAAGGAAGGTTGAGTTGACCACTCAAATGACCACCTCTGCATCTTCTCAAAAAGATGCAGTTGTAACACAGGGGCATAACCAGACTCTAGTGGCACCTTCTCAACAAGGTGTCACTATTAAAATAAGCGTTCTCCCCAATACACATTGTATAGAGTCTACAACCCCTCTTGGGCATTCTCAAGAGGGTGAAAGAAGTGAAATGGTTGGTGCACACACTGAGAGCACATCAATTGAAACTCCCTCATCCATTCAGGGGAGTTGCCAATACTCATGCATGAGCTTACTCACCTAATTTCTCAAATTTCTTCATCTTATAATGAGGGGCTTGAATCTTCTTCTCAAGCCCTTCCAAAATCAAGTGACACAGTTCAAGAAACTGTGCTCACTACTCAGGTACAATCTCTAGATGGTGAGAGGCTACATGCTGAGTTAGACCATGATCACACAATCACAAATATAGGGGTTTCATCAGTTTTTATTGAAGAACCTGTGCAAATTACTACTGCACCTTCATATGCTCAATATTCTTCACAGACTGCTAGGTTTGAGGGTAGTACTCTTGAGGGAGAGCTACTCAAATCCTCTCCAATTCCATTAGAGGTTTCCCATACAGAAACAACTTCCGTCACAACCCTAGCTGAAATTACTTTGACAATTCAAGCTAGGGGTTCATTTTTCAATGATCCAGTCATTGGGGATGCAAGTACTCAAGCACATTCAAGTGCCATTTCCTTGTAAGAGGAACGAGAGTTTTAGGCTATGATACATGACAATAACCTGGTCAACTCCCCTCCAATTCCAATGGAGGTTCACTTATCAAGTGAACAACAAACTTTCAAAACTACAATTTCTACTGTGAGTCAAACTGTGACACCAGTTACGGGAGTTACATCACCTACCATACCATCTACTTCCACTCAAACCTTAACAGATCCCAACTAAGCTTCCACTTTATCAAAACCTTCACACCTTATCTCTCAATGGATGTAAGATGCTCAAGCTCAACCCACCATCATGAATTATCTACCAGTTGACCAGCTTGCAGGCCTAGAACATCACCCAACAGCTCCTCACAACTGACATGTCTAATCAAGACTATCAGGAAATTTTGATGTCATATAAGGGAGGTGTTGAAGATCAACAAGCAAAAATTGCAGATGAAGCTGAACAAGATAGGAATGTGGATGCATGATTATCTAAGGACTTCAGTGTAGACATAGATGAGGCCTTGGCCATATTTAGAGAAGAATAATGTCACCATCATGGGAAGTAATGTCAAGGTCCTCACTCCACAAGAAATATATGATGCCATTACAAAAGTTTATTGTAACACCCCCAGATCCAGGGTCGGGGATCCGGGTCGTCACGGTCTTTCTTTCCACAATATCACTTCACTTAATTAATAATAAATAACCTTATGCTGTGACCCCACACTAACACACACCACAACCCGTTATAGTCTCAGAGATGAAATTGAAATAAGTACAAGTCTTTGAATCCACAATTTAAAAGTTATTACAACCCAAAATGATTACTTGATAATTTACAGTTAATTGCCATTATCTGCCATAAGTTATAATTATACATAATTTGATTCTCAAAAGTAGAGTGCCTGGTCTACCAATAGATCTACCTCTGCAGCTATAACAGCTACAACATCATCGGGAAGACGCGGGACGCTTCCCACGCGCTTGCGCTGGGTCAGCTGGAGTCTGGCCATCTTTCCTAACTGTTGTTGTGTGATGAAGAAATAAAGCAAGAGTGAGCCTTACAGCTCGCAAGATAATATATAGTGATAACAATAATATAAGTATCTAAATGGATACTTACTAGAATCTTTTATCATGTGTAAGATAATTACTTACTAGATATAAGTAAAAACAAAGGATGAAGTTACCAGATACTTCACTACACTTATATCATTTATAAAGCTACTTGAACTACCACTGTTCAAAGTATAATGAGCTTTCAACAGTTCATCACATAGATGAGACTACAAGACAAGATTTGAATAGATTAAATCTTTGAAATATTATTAAAGGAAATGAAGTTATGATATACTTCATTAAGTTCTGATATATATATATATATATCCACATATACATCTTCTTTATACATTTCCTGAAAACCTCTGTCATGTAAAGTATGAATAGAGTTTGAAACATCCAATGAATTTTGGAAAGGAAAAGAATTTTGGCATAAACCATGTATCTCGCTGATCAGGCAAAGATACCAATAAGTAACCTTTTCTACTAGTAGATGGACGAATTCCCCACTGGTCATCACCCTGGTCGCAATAGGACCTTATGCTGGACTGCCACTCAGCCACTTATGCATTTGATGGACTCCCACTGAGCCACTTACACTATCATGGACGCCCACTGAGCCCATGTTGCTTATGCCGACTCAATAGATTGACTTACTTCCCGAACGTTGGGTAAGTAATCAATTCATTTACCAAAACTGCAACCTTGTTGCGAATATAAAATACACCATAGAGCCGGATCCCTCAGGTTTTGAGCGAGTATTTAAATCCCCTTTTTTTTAAAAGGAAGATCTTAAATATAAAAAAAATGAGTTTTGGGATCCGCTCTAACTTTTAAAAATCATTTTGAAGACTCGAAAACACTTTAAAGAGTGTTTGGAGTAATGCTGATTTAATGAAGTAAATCAGTCCCAATATATTTAGAAAATGTCTGAATATTATTATTTAAATAATATTCCCATAAAGAATAATCTTTATACAGATAATTGAAGTAGAAGTTGTAAGACTTATACTTGAAATGAGTATTAAATAACCAAAGATATACTTATACGAAAATACTATCTTTAGTTGAATAATCGAAAATAAGTTTGATTATCGAAACATTATTCTTTAATAAAATAAAGAATATTATTAAATAATAAGCGGAGTCATAATACCTCGAATGAATATTATAAATAATATTCATTAAATACAATAAAAGAGTCAATACATCCTCAAATGACTATCCAATTAATAATCATTAAATAATATAAACTGAGTCATAAGCCCTCGAATGAATATTCGAAATAATATTCAATAATAAAATAAAGGAGTCATAAGTCCTCGGATGAATATTCGAAATAATATTCAATAATAAAATAAAGTTATCGAATAAACCTTATTCGATTAATAGTTTTGAAAACTATAACCATATATATATATAAATATATATATATATATAAATCTACTCGGGATCCTCGACTCCCGGTTTTAGAAAATGTTTTCACCTTTGGGTCCCTATACTAAGGGTATATGCAAATTACTGCTATTCTCTAGCATAGGTATTATCAACTGAACCAACAAATATATTTGGCAAGAATACGAAACAGGCATGCATATATATATATACCATATCAGCATGCTTCAATATATCGCAACATTTGCTAATTAACCAACATGCACCTATCGCAAGATAATGCATATACATATATACATCACAACAACAGTATAACAGATAGAAAACTTGCCTGAGCGACTTGGGGTGATAAAAGGCTCGGGATGAGTCTGGTAACCTATAAACAACAAGTAAGTTGGAATTAAACCAAAGTCACTTGTAAATCTATACTTTAACTAACTTAGACTCTAACGCTTGTTTTGCGCTTATTGATTCTCTTAAGTCACTCGGGTACCCTCAGCTCCACCATTTTTAATAATTTAACCTTTAGGAGTTTTAAGGCGATTCCTTCGCGAGTGTCTTACCAACTGCCTAACACACTTACCATAAATGTTTCATACATTAATTAACCCTTTTTGGTCTTTAACCTATGTTTCAAAGTAAGGCGAGGGGAAAAGTTTCGTTCGCGAAACGCCGTTACTTGAAACGGTCGTTTCTCCTAAACCGTGCATCGGAATCGAACGAACTACATATCAAAACGAAGCTCGTAACACGAGCTATCTAGACATGGCAATGGTCATAATCTAGCAGGGGGTTCTCGGGTCCTAATGTTATGCACAAAAACAGTCTAAAGAAAATCGGACGTTACGACGGCTATGTTTACGCGATTTCCCAATTTTAAACCATTCAAAAACCATCCCAATTCAACCTCAAATCAATCATACAACCAACATCCATCCTTATCACATCATAACAGCCCCAATAAATTCAATTTTTAACATTCATACTTATGCCTAAGCTTGAATTTAACTATACTACATTCTTTTAACCAAAACAACAAGATTTACCATTCCATTTCAATACCACTTCAACCCAAACTCTAAACCACAAACATTAAGCTACAATATCACCATAATAATCAAAATCATCTTATTAAACATAGGAATCTAGGGTTTGGAGATGATATACCTTCCTTGAAGTGGTGGGAGTAGCTAGGAAGCCTTAAGAAGCTTTGAGAAGTCTTAGGGATGCTTGGATCTTAAAGGAAAACAAGAAAAATTTCAAGTTAAAAACTTGAAAACACTATTCATTGTCTTCTTCATTGATTTAATGAAGAAGATTGAGAAAGAATTGATGGATTAAACTCATGATATAGCCCTAACTATGCATAAGGATGATTAGGGAATTAACTCACCAATTTAGGAAGCTTGGATCTTGAATTTTTGAAATTTCTTGCCTTTGGAATAGTAAAAAGCCGAGAGCAATTGAAGAATAATGCCTTGGTTTCTTTTTGTTTTGATGAAGAATGAATTATTTGGCTTGGTTGATTTGGTTTTGTTTTGTTTTTGGTTAATTACCAATTTAACCTTGATTTTGTGTGGTTAAAAATCCACCACATCTCCTTCCTTCCCATGTCATGCCTATGTCATGTTGTGATGTCATCTTTCCCTCATTGTCCTCTTCTCATTGGTTGGGTGACATCACTCTCTCTAATCCCTTTGCTTAACTTCCTAATTGTTTGCCTAATGACCGCTGATCTGTTATACGGTTCGCTTAACTTTCGTTTTCGTTTATCGTTTGAAGGATCATACCCGGGATCTTATTACTTAGGTTCCCATAACCTTTCTCAATATATTATATTCCTTTTTATGATCCTCTATTATAATCCTTTAATTTAAATCCTTTTTATCCTGTTACCTTATACTCAATTCTCTCCGTATCTAGTGTATTTCCGAGAAAAATCAAAGTGTTCGGAATTGGATTCTGACGATCTTTACATACACTCATATACCATATAGAGTACTAATAAAATCTCAGAATATCCATAATAGAACCCCTACATAGTGTGGCATGAAAAGTTCTCTCATTCAGCAAAAACACTATTCACAAGGGTTACAAAAAAGTTGAAAATTTTGGGGGTTATTACATTTATTGATAGGGATAAATAAATCCTGATTGTGTAATTAAATATTATTTGGGCTGCTAGGCCCAATAAGAAGATGTATGACATTCAGACCAAAAAGGTTAACACATTGATCAGGCCTGATGGACCAGATCAGGCTTGATGGAACAAAGAAGGCCCAAAAACCCTGAATATTAATTAATTTCGTAATTAATTAATAAGGGAAAAATCAGCTATTGAGAAGAGTCCCAATAAGGACATAAATCCTTGCAGATTAGCCTCTAAGGGACCTAAAAGGATAAGGAATCAGTTTCCTACTATTTAGGACTCCAAAGTCCATTCTAATTCTGAGACTTGGCTACCAAGTCTCCTATACCAAGTCCAATTCAAGGACTACCAATATCTATATAAGGGGCCTCATCCCACAAATTAGAACTACATTTTTTGGCTTGATTTTCTAATTCACAGAGATACGTAGGCATCTCGTAAAGGCAGAGTTAAGCTACGAAACATGAGAGCAGCCATTAAAGGCCATGAGCTCCCGAATCTTAGTAATAAACACAGCAAATAATAACCTTAGTTTTTTACCCATAACATTTGGCGCCGTCTGTGGGAAGGCACAACAACAACCATGACGAAAACACGGAGAACAGTTAAAGCCCTTGAAGGAGGAACACCAACGGGATAACCCAAGTGATTTCTTCAACTATGGAGGTACCTCCTCATTCAACCTGTGCAACCACGCAAGGAGAAGCCCATATAGGGGCAACTGAACCTCAGCCATAAGGGACGATTCCCTCGGCTACTCAGGGTACGAATCCCCAAGTTCAACAACTACATGCACCTGTGAATTCTCGACCCATCGGGTACGAATATTCAACTGTTGTGACTACTAACCCCCCTTATGGGATGCCCCTTTACCCTGAGGTTGGAGGAAGTCGACATGCTGGATGGAGTGAAGCGCGAGAGCGATCGCCCCCATACATACGAGGTTTGGCTCCTATCCCTGAGGATCAGGAATTTTCTGGTCCTTATACTGAGAGAGACTCTGAGTCTTCAGATGATGAAGTAGCCCCAAGAAGGAGACGTGCTGGAAAAGAGCCGATGGCTGATGGTAGCCAACGTCCTTAAAGCACCCAAGGGACGAATCCCCAAGAAGTGCTGGAAAGGATCAGGGCTCACGAGGCTGAGATTCAAAGGCTAAGGCACGACTTGGAGGTGCACCAGACCACCAGACCCCCAGTACCTCCTAGGGGGAAAAATCCTCCTCCTATCATAGACCTGGATGGTCCAGTACAAAGAAGGGTTGTTGTCCCAAGGGCTGATCCAAGCAATCTTCTTCCCATTGGAGATCCTGATGATCCTACTCCTCCATTCACTGAAGAAATAATGAATGCCCATATCTCAAGGAAGTTCAAGATGCCAACTATCAAAGCTTATGATGGAACGGGAGATCCCGCTAATCATGTTAGGACATTCTCTAATGCACTGCTGTTGCAGCCCATGAATGATGCTATTAAGTGTCGAGCCTTTCCTCAAACCCTGTCGGGTATGGTTCAAAGGTGGTATAGTCGTTTGCCCCAAACTCTATTTAGTCATTCAGAGAATTAAGTTAGGCTTTCATTAAATAGTTTATCAGTGGGAGAGTGCATGAGAAAAGTTCAGCATCCCTCATGAGCATTGTACAGGGAGCAAAAGAATCCTTGAGAGAATACCTGAATCATTTCACAAAGGAGGCTTTGAAAGTCCCGGACCTTGATGAAAAGGTAGCCATGATAGTACTGCAACAGGGAACTAGGGATGAATTCTTCAAGATGTCTTGGGCGAAACTCCCCCCTGAAAGCATGTTGCAGCTCCAAGATAGAGCCGGGAAGCACATCAAGGTGGAAGAGAGCATGAGGAAGACCGTAGTGAGTAATGATCCCAGTGGAGGCAAGAAGTGGAAAACTAACCTAAAATATATCGCTAAGGACAAGTATCCTAGAATCGAGCCAAACCCTGATTCAACCCCCAAGAAGGGAGGACCTGGGCAAAAGTTCACTGAATACGCTAAGCTGAATGCCCCTATAAGCCAGATTTTGATGGAAATCGAGAAAGATCGAGATATTCGTTGGCCTAAGCCCTTAAAGGTTGATCCTGCCAAGTTAGATAAGAGCAAGTACTGCAGATTTCACAAAGATGTCGGTCATGACACCGATGAGTGTAGACAACTGAAAGATGAAATTGAATTCCTCATTCAAAAAGGAAGATTGAACAAATACTCTGGAGATGGAGGGGATAGGAATAACAATGGAAGAAAGAACTTTGAAGATCGTAGGAGGAACCAAGACGATCAGGGGCGGAATCCTCAGCCTAGGGGACCGGTGATAAATACAATCTTCGGAGAACCACAACCCCGAGGGCCTGTGATAAACACAATCTTTGGAGGACCAACTGCTGCTGGGTTATCCAAGAACTCCAGGAAAGCGTATGCCCGAAAAGTTATGCATATTGTTGGGGAAGCCCCGAAGAGGGCCAGGACAAGAATAACAATGTTTTTTGATGATTCTGATCTGGAGGGTGTGAAATTTCCCCATGACGACCCGTTGGTTATAACCCCGATAATAGGGAACAGCCCAGTGAGAAGGGTCCTTCTGGATAATGGTGCTTCGGTGGATATCTTGCTCCATGATACCTTTTTGAGGATGGGATATAATGACTCCCAATTGACCCCAACCGACATGCCAATATATGGGTTTGTGGGAGTGGAGTGCCCCGTAGAAGGGATTATCAAGTTGTCAATAACCATAAGACATGAACCAAGGCAAGCAACTCAGATGTTGGACTTCGTAGTGGTGAAGGCTAGTTCGACTTACAACACTATCATGGGAAGAACAGGGATACACGCCTTCAAGGCAGTCCCTTCTTCCTACCATTCAGTTATGAAATTTCCTACTCGAGATGGGATCGGAGAAGAGAGAGGAGACCAAAAAATGGCTAGAAGCTGTTATGTGGCCTCTTTGAGGGCAGATGGAGTTGGGGGGCAGGTTCTTCCTATTGAAGATCTGGATATTCGAGAGAATGATGAGAAAAGAGGAAAGCCAGCAGAAGACTTGGATTCAATTTCTTTAGCCCCCAAAGATCCTGAGAAGGTGACTTTTATTGGAGCAACGCTCGAGGAGCCCCTTAGAGGGAAGTTGGTGAAATTTTTGCAAGAAAATAGTGACGTATTTGCATGGTCAGCAGCTGATATGCCAGGCATAGACCCGGAACTAATTACTCACAAGCTGAATGTGGATCCAAATCGGAAGACAGTGAAATAAAAGAAAAGAAGTTTTGCTCCAAAAAGGCAAGAAGCTATAAAACAGGAAGTGGAGAAGCTCTTAGAGGTTGGTTTCATTGAGGAGATTCAATTTCCAGAATGGTTAGCAAACCCTGTAATGGTGAAGAAGGCCAATGGAAAATGGAGGATGTGTGTGGACTTCACTGATCTAAATGATGCCTGTCCTAAGGACTGTTTCCCGTTACCAAGGATCGATACTTTGATAGACGCCACTGCTGGGCATAAAATGCTGAGCTTCATGGATGGATTTAGTGGATACAATCAGATTAAGATGCACAAGGATGAAATTCCAAAGGTATCATTCATTACTGACTTTGGTGTTTACTGTTATCTTGTTATGGCATTTGGTCTTAAGAATGCAGGAGCCACCTATCAAAGGTTGGTAAATAAAATTTTTAAGGATCTTATTCGCAAGACTATGGAAGTCTATGTTGATGACATGTTAGTCAAGAGTCTAGTAAAGACTGATCATATAACCCATTTGAGGGAAGCTTTTGAGGTCCTGAGGTACCACAAGATGATGTTAAATCCTACAAAGTGTGCTTTCGGAGTAGGATCTGGAAAATTTTTGGGATTGATGGTCTCCAAGAGAGGGATCGAGGCCAACCCCAATAAAATAAAGCCAATCCTGGACATGAAACCACTAAAAACTGTCAAGGATGTTCAGAAGCTCACAGGAAGGGTTGCTGCCCTGGGAAGATTCATCTCCAAGTCAGGAGACAAGTGCTTGTCATTCTTCAAGTCACTAAAAAACATTAAGGACTTTGTATGGAGTGAGGAATACCAGAAGGCTTTCGAGGAGTTAAAGAAATATATGGCCCAGGCCCCGTTATTGGCCAAACCAGCTTTGAATGAAGTTTTATACTAGTACTTGGCCGTTTCAGAGAGTGCTTTGAGTGCTGTGTTTGTTAAGGAGGAACTGAAAATCCAGAAACCCGTATACTATGTCAGCATAATTTTGCATGGAGCTGAGTTGAATTACTCAACCATTGAGAAATTTGCTCTAGCCTTGGTAATGGCTTCAAGAAAGTTACGTCCTTACTTTCAGGCTCATCAAATTGAGGTGCTAACAAATCAGTCCCTGAGAAATATGATTCATAGTCCCAAGGCTAGTGGGAGGTTGATCAAGTGGGCAATAGAGCTGTGAGAATTCGACATCAAGTATAAGCCACGAATGGCAATAAAGGCCCAAGCATTAGATGACTTCATGGTGGAATGTACCATACCCAACCAAGAAGTCGGGGGGCAGGAAGATACCATACCTCAAGACAAGGAAGTTGATAAGGGGGACAAAGAAAAGGATGATAAGGAGAAAGAATATTGGGTTCTCTATTTTGATGGAGCATCAAAAATAAATTCAAGTGGAGCAGGTTTGGTTTTACAAAGCCCTGATGGGTTCTTAATTGAGTATGCCATGAAGTTAGACTTCCCAACCACAAATAATAAGGCAGAATATGAAGCTCTAATAGTTGGCCTCGGCCTAGCAGGAACACTTAGAGTCAAGAACTTAAAAGTCCGTGGAGACTCGAAGCTGATCGTATCCCAGGTAAAGGGAGAGTTTGAGGAAAGGGATGATACGATGGCTAAGTATGTCCGCCTCGTAAGGGCGGTGATGACCCAATTCGATGAATGCCATGTTGAGCACATTCCAAGGGAGGAAAATGCTAATGCAGATGCATTATCAAAGTTTGCTTCATCTGAGATAGAAGAAAGTTCAGGAAGTGTATACTTCCGCGTTTTGAAGACACGAAGCATCGATGTTAAGCTTGTAGTTCCTATAGGCCTGGGGACGTCATGGATAGATCCCATTAAGACCCACATTCAAACTGGTTGGTTACCAAACGATCCTACTAAAGCACGGAAGTTAGCTGTTCGAGCATTAAGGCACTTTGATAGATGGGATTCTGTATAAAAGATCTTTCGTGGTGCCTTACCTAAGGTGTCTCAGGCCCGATGAGGCACGCCTAGCTCTTGAAGAAGTACATGAAGGTATTTGTGGGCAACACTTGGAGGGCGGGGCCTTAGCTCATAAGATAACCGTTTTAGGATCCTATTGGCCATAAATGATGGTTGATGCCAAAGAATATGTGAAGAAGTGTGACCGCTGTCAGAAGCATGCACCAGTCGTTAGACAACCCCCCAAGATGCTGACCTCCATCAACTCGCCCATCCCCTTTGCTATATGGGGAATGGATATACTGGGACCTTTCCCCATGGCTACGGCACAAAGGAAGTTCTTGATTGTAGCCATTGATTATTTTACTAAGAGGATTGAAGCCAGGCCTTTGGCCAAAAACACAACTAAACAAGTTGCACAATTCCTGTGGGAAAATATTATGTGCCGGTATGGAATCCCCCGCATCCTAGTCACTGACAATGGAACACAATTCAACAATGAAGAATTCAAGAAGTATTGTGAGGAGAATGAAATTGAGTTACGGTTCACCTCTGTGACTCACCCGCAAGCCAATGGGCAAGCGGAAGTGGCGAATCGAATAATCCTGGATGGACTAAAGAAGAGGATCGAGAAGTCAAGGAATAACTGGGTGGATGAAATACTCCTAATACTATGGGCCTATAGGACTACCTGTAGAGTCACGACTGGAGCAACTCCCGTCATGTTAGCATATGGTGCAGAAGCAGTTGTTCCTGTAGAGATATCACATTCCTCCCCCAGGATTCAAGCTTTCAATGCTGAGGAAAATAAAGAAGGGCAAAGGTTATCCCTAGATCTAATTGATGAAGTACGAGATGAGGCACATGCGAAGATAGTGGAATATCAGAAAAAAGCTATGTTCTACTATAACCTAAGGGTTAAAGAAAGGTTCTTCAAACAAGGTGACTTAGTCTTGAGGAAAGTGGAAGCTTCTGGCGTAGGGCAGAAAGGGAAACTTGCCCCAAATTAGGAAGGGCCATACAAAGTCAAGAGCGTTCAGGGTAGAGGAACCTACAGGCTGGAGACTATGGATGGTTTTGAAGTCCCGAGAACTTGGCATGCCCAAAACCTGAAGGTTTATTACGTGTAGAACAGTTAAAGTACGATTCTCACTTGTCAGATGACAAGTAGGTTTAAAAGCACCTTGAAGCTTTGTTTGCTTAGGATTTTTTATATAGAAGTTATGTTTTAGATTTTATCAGGGTTCAACCCATTTTATGAAAGGTATCAAGAATACCAAGTTATAATAAAAAGCGTTCGACTTAATCTTAGCCTATTAGATTGATGTATTGTGAAGGATAAAACCAAGTTATAAACTTGAGTTTGAAAAATCGGAAAAAATACGATGACGCTTGGGCAAATACAGCTGAAAATAATAAAAGTCAATTACAAAGTTCAAATATTGTCTAAAAAAGAAGAAATACATAAAACTTAGGCCTTGGAAGGCTCAGATTCCTCAGAACCACTATCCGAAGTCTCCTCAGATGTCTTTCCAGTCGGTCCCTCGGATGTCTCTTCGGAAGTCTCCGCAGAGGTTCCCTCGGAACTATCCTCGGACGCCTTGGAGGCCGTAGGAGATGCTAGCTTTGGAGGCTCTTCTACCCTGGCCTTCTTTATAACGGGCTCAGGCTCCTCCTCAGAAGAAGATTCCTCCTCTTCATAGCTGGATTCAAGCTCCTTCCTTTTTGGCCTTGGCCTTGACTCCCCGATGAGCCATCCTTAATCAAATCGGCGAGCTTATCTGTAACACCCCCAAATCCGGGGTCGGGGATCCGGGTTGTCATGAGTTCCATTTCCCTTAACAACACCCAATCTTAATAAATAATCAACTACTCTGTACTGTGACCCCACAATAAACACACACACCACAAGTTATAGTCTCAGAGATGAATATCCAAAAATAATCACAAGTCGTTTTATTCCACAATTATATGTCAATATACCTTAAAAAGGTTTCTGAATAAATTTACATTTCTTTGCCATTATTACAATTCATAAATATACATAAATCTGGTACATCAAAAGTTGAAAGCCTAGCCTATTGGTAGCTCATACCTCAGCTATAGCGACGTCAACGCCTATAGGAAACTGCGGAACGTTTCCTATCCGCTCGCGAATCGGGTGCTTGGTCCTGTTCATCTTGTCTATCTGATGTTGTGTGATGAAAGAAGAAGTAAGTGTGAGCAGCAACCCACCAAAATAATATGTATAATGATTAACAATATATGAGCCTTCTCATAGTACTCATGAAAGTCTTGGTCAAAAGAAATGAACCAAGTTGATATCTTAATGCGATGAAGTCGCAAAATATTCA
Source organism: Apium graveolens (assembly GCF_009905375.1). Lineage (NCBI taxonomy): Eukaryota > Viridiplantae > Streptophyta > Magnoliopsida > Apiales > Apiaceae > Apium > Apium graveolens. The sequence continues at coordinate 112,562,615 of NC_133648.1, read as the reverse complement.
GTATATATACATATATACTTTTCAAAATATTGGAAGTCCTCTTCCATGCATAATACACACAGAGTTCCAGTATATAACTGTATAAAAATATCGTTGCAAGGTGATCTAATATATCTAACCTTGTCTCAACGTTTTTCTGAAAATCTTTGTCATACATAAGATAATCATTTACTAGATATAAGTTTAAAAGATTAAGTTACAAGATACTCCAATATACTTATATCTTTTTCCAAATACTACTTGAACTACCACCGTTCAAGTTATAATTAATTTCAAAAGTTCATCACACTGATGAGACTACAAGATAAGACTTGAATAGATTCAATCTTTGAAATATTTTGAAGGAAATGAAGTTATGATATACTTCATTAAGTCCCGATATATATATACACCTATATATATACATACGTTTCCTGAAATCCTCTGTCATGTAAAGTATGAACAGAATTACCATATCCAATAAATTTGGAAAGGAAAGAATTTTGGCATAAACCTGATATCTTGCTGATCAGGCAAAGATACCAATAAGTAACCTTTTCTACTAGTAGATGGACGAATTCCCCACTGGTCATCACCCTGGTCGCAATAGGACCTTATGCTGGACTGCCACTCAGCCATTTATGCATTTGATGGACTCCCACTGAGCCACTTACACTATCATGGATGTCCACTGAGCCCATGTTGCTTATGTCGACTCAATAGATGGACTTACTTCCCGAACGTTGGGTAAGTAATCAATTCATTTACCAAAACAGCAACCTCGTTGCGAATATAAAATACACCACAGAGCCGGATCCCTCAGGTTTTGAGCGAGTATTTAAATCCCCTTTAAAAGGAAGATCTTAAATATAAAAATGAGTTTTGGGATCCGCTCTAACTTTTAAAAATCATTTTGAAGACTCGAAAACACTTTAAAGAGTGTTTGGAGTAATGCTGATTTAATGAAGTAAATCAGTCCCAATATATTTAGAAAATGTCTGAATATTATTATTTAAATAATATTCCTATGAAGAATAATCTTTATACAAATAATTGAAGTAGAAGTTGGAAAACTTATACTTGAAATGAATAGCAAATAATCAAAGATATACTTATACGAAAGTAATATCTTTATTTGAATAATCCAAAATAAGTTTGATTATCGACACCTTATTCTTTAATACAATAAAGAATATTATTAAATAATAAGCGGAGTCATAATACCTCGAATGAATATTATAAATAATATTCATTAAATAAAATAAAGGAGTCATAAGTCCTCGGATGAATATTCGAAATAATATTCCATAATAAAATAAAGGAGTCATAAGTCCTCAGATGAATATTCGAAATAATATTCAAATAATAAAATAAAGTTATCGAATAAACCTTATTCGATTAATAGTTTTTGAAAATTATAACCATATATATATATAAATATATATATATATATATAAAATCTACTCGGGATCCTCGACTCCCGGTTTTAGAAAATGTTTTCACCTTTGGGTCCCTATACTAAGGGTATATGCAAATTACCGCTATTCTCTAGCATAGGTATTATCAACTGAACCAACATATATATATGGCAAGAATACGAAACAGGCATGCATATGTACCATATCACATACTACAATATATCGCAAGAATTTGCTAATATAACCATCATGCATCTATTACAAGATAACGCATATACAAGTGTATACATCACAACAACAGTATAACGGATAGAAAACTTGCCTGAGCGACTGGGGGTTACGAATGGCTCGGGACGAGTCTGGTAACCTATAAACAACAAGTAAGTTGGAATTAAACTAAAGTCACTTGTAAATCTATACTCTAACCAACTCAGACTCTAACGCTCGTTTTGCGCTTACTGATTCTCTTAAGTCACTCGAGTACCCTCGGCTCCACCATTTTTAATAATTTAACCTTTATGAGTTTTAAGGCGATTCCTTCGCGAGTGTCTTACCAACTGCCTAACACTCTTACCATAATTGTTTCATACTCTAATTAACCCTTTTTGGTCTTTAACCTATGTTTCAAAGTAAGGCGAGGGGAAAAGTTTTGTTCGCGAAACGTCGTTACTTAAAACGGCCGTTTCTCCTAAACCATACATCGGAATCAAACGAACTACAAATCAAAACGAAGCTCGTAACATGAACTATCTAAAAATGGAAATGGTCAAAATCTAGCAGGGGGTTCTCGGGTCCTAATGTTATGCACAAAACAGTCTAAAGAAAATCGGACGTTACGACGACTATGTTTACGTGATTTCCCAAATTTAAACCATTCAAAACCAACCACAATTCAACCCCAAATCAATCATACAACCAACATCCATCCAAAACACATCATAACAGCCCCAACAAATCCACATTAACCATTTATACTTATTCCCCACATGAACTAAAAGCTTTACTTAGGTTCTTTAACTAATTATCAAGATTTATAACTCCAACAATATCACAAAATCAACCAATCTCTAAACACACAATAATCATGCCTCTCACCAACTAAACTACTCATAACAAGCTCTAAACATGATTACACACCCATTACACTAACCCATCATCTAAACATTAGGAAATCTAAACAACAAAACTTAAAACTCAGACCATAAAGAGTTATACCTTCCTTGAAGCTTTTAATCCATGAAAGGTCCTTGGAATGCCCATGGAAGCCTTAATCTAACCTCCTACAAGCTTGTTCTTTCAAAGAAATCAAGAACACAAAAATTAATTTCAAGAAAGTACTATTCACCATCTTCTTGAATGATTTATAGGAAATGCTAGGAAAGGATTTTGAAGCTAAGATTTCTAGGAAGTATGTAACTTAACTAGGAGAAGCTAGGATAATTACCTTGTAAAATAGCAAGTGGAGGAGCTTGGACTTCCTAATTCTTAAGAAAGAAGCCGAGAGCTTCATGAAGAAATGGGGGGGGGGGTTGTGTTTTTTGATGAAAATGAAATGTTTTGGCTTGGTTGGTTGCTTTTTGTCTTGTTTTTTGGTTAATTACCTTTCTAGCCTTGACTTTGTGTGGTTTTAAATCAACCACATCTCCTTCCCCTTATGTCATGCTTATGTCACATTGCTATGTCATCATCCCTTCTAATCTCTTTGATTAGCTTCTAATTGTTTGCCTAATGACCGCTGATCTGTTATACGGTTCGCTTAACTTTCGTTTTCGTTTATCGTTTGAGGGATCATACCCGGGATCTTATTACTTAGGTTCTCTTAACCTTTCTCAATATATTGTATTCCTTTTATGATCCTCTCTTATAATCCTTTAATTTAAATCCTTTTTATCATGTTACCTTATACTCAATTCTTTCCGTATCTAGTGGATTTCCGGGAAAAATCAAAGTGTTCAGAATTGGATTCTGACGATCTTTACATACACTTATATACCATATAGAGTGCCAATAAAATCTCAGAATATCCATAAAAGAACCCCTACCTAGTGTGGCATGAAAAGTTTTCTCATTCAGCAAAAACACTATTCATAAGGGTTTCAAAAATTTCCAAAAATTGGGGTTATTACAGTCTCCCCTCCTTAAAAGGATTCCGTCCCGGAATCAGATAAAAATGAATAGGGATACTTTCTTAGCATTGCACTTTCTAACTCTCAAGTAAATTTTTCCAACATTGTGGTTCTACCATCAAACTCTGACTAGTTTGATAACCCTTCTCCTAAGCACTTGTTCCTTTTCAATCTATAACCTTTCCTGGTTGCTCCATATAGGTTACGTCGGGTTGCATATCTATGCGCTCCTATGCCCCTATTTATCTGGCATCCGAATTACACTTCCTTAATATTGATATGCGGAACACGTTATGAATTTGCTACAGGTTCGGGGGTAGGGCTAGCTCATATGCTAACTTCCCAAACGTCTTTATATATCCAAGGGTCCAACAAATTGTAGACTTAGCTTTCCTTTCTTTCCGAACCTCATTAATCCTTTACAAGGGTTTCCAAGGGGATACCTATAACATTACTAGTCCCCCTATTTCATACTCTTTGTCCTTTTTGAGTCAAATCAGCATACCTCTTATGTCCATCTTGGGTTACTACCAGCCGTCCTCTGATTAGATCTATTATATCCCTGGTCCTTTGGACTACTGCGGGTCCGAGCATCTTGCGCTCTACAAATTCATCCTAACATAAGGGAGATCGACATTGTCTTCCCTCAAGGATCTCATAAGGCGATACCTCGATACTAACATACGATCGATTATCGTGAGATTACTTAATCTGCATTAAGTGATCATTCCAAATTCTTTCAAGTCTATTGCACCGGCTCTCGTCATAGCCTCTAGCATTATATCTTTTGCTTCTCACTACCCATCCTTTTCCAGTTCGTAGTCGTTACTCTCTTCTGTATATAATATTATACTGGTTACACTTTTGCTCGTTAGCGTTCTATAACCTTTTAATAACCACGTCAACCTTAGTATCACGAACGTGTTTCCATTCTGAATACCACCATAACTTTACTACTCCTTTTTCAGCTGCTTCTATCTTTGGAAGCTTGATCAATCATATAGAAGTAAAGGAATTTGTTGAGAGATCACTATGATCATGAACACTTGTTATATCGCATAGTTAGTACAGAAGGTGGCCAGCCTTTAATACTTGACAAGCAATTAAACAATAGATGGTATCCTACTAGGCTTCTATCACACAGATAGATAGTCATTCGGCAATACCTCCCCTTCTGGAAGGGTTGTTCTTCTCAGCTTACATGAAATGAAAAGAAGAGAAAAGAGCGAACTGAAGAGAATTATATATATATGTAAAAAAATATTGCCATAAAATATCTGGCTTGGAATCTACCTCTGAACTATAGAGGTTTGTCATAGGAGAACAAAACATATAAGTATTATAGCATCGTATTTCACATGCCTAAATATTTTCGCTATCCCGTCCATCATTCTATGGACCCATGCTCTTCCTCGAGCTTATACACAATTACCTTTGAAACTCCCTCGACATCGAAAATCGAATCTGGGATCTCATTCTATATATCACCGTTACTAGGATTCTATGCTCGCACCGCAACCTTCCTCATATAGTAATACGACTCTCTATTGATAAGAAGGAGTAAATATTCAATAGGTAGATACTCTACTTAATTAGTCTATCAATGATAACTTATACACTACCACGACCTGATTAGTTGTACTTAATCTCAACATCCATTCCAATACAACTCTCATGGTTGTAATCAGCTCGTTACTCGCAGAATCATTGCTGCCTTACTATGGTCCACCACTGACCTACTGTCATCATTCACTTTCCATGAAATCTTAATATCTAACCATACGGAGTCCATATATGTCGTATCTAATTCTTCTAAGGAGTTAACATAATCACCGTTCTGGATTCATGAAGAACACTCCTGAACTTGACGTACATATGACATGAAGCAGATAAAATTGCAGAAGAGTTTCAATCAAAGCAACGATAGCAGGTTAATACCATTCTTAATCGTATGCCTTAAATAGAAGACTTAACTCAAAGGTTCGTTTAGTCCTTTTTGAAACATGATCCTGGATTATTCTCAAGATAGTACCTTATGAGATAGATAGCCCGCTCCTGGCGATTACACGAATTAAACCTTTACCGAACTACTATTGCGGTTGGGTATTGCACAGTCATCAGAAGGAATGTCAATCTTCCAAACCATAATACAACCTTCATAGCTTTAACCATCATCACTGCATTCCTCTGGCAAGAGCGCCTATAATTATTCTCTTACCTTTAAAGTGTCGGCCACCTCTTTGGCCTTTCCTAATAGTAAAATTTCCTTACAATCAATGTTATTTTAACCACCTCCAAATAAATTCTCTACCTTATTTCAATCACTGCTTATGTGAAAATGTCTTCCTTAAAATCTGATGAGTAAGAAAAGAAATCACCATTTTTCCATAAGTTATTGCCTCAGTCTTTAGAGGTTAATCACTGTCGCGACTGACTCTCGATCGTACTTAGAACATCTTTTGTCTTAGGTCCTAATTGCCCTGAACAATTTCGACCTTTACTGGTTCGATCCATACTTTCTCGTGGTTTAACACGTGCCCCACTTGGCATCATTATAATCACGTCATATTCCTTTTATCAACATTTTTATTCTTGAGAATTTTGAATATTACCTTTCTCCTTGTAAAACCTCTAGGGTTATTCTTGAATCGTTCCTCCTGTATTCCTTAGATACAGGGCATACCAAAATACCATTTACTAATACCAGAATCATTGTCTATATACTTCTGAAAAATTTCTCCACTGATCCTTAAAGGTTATTATTACCTTAATCCTTTCCAATTCATACTGTCAAAACTCATACTATCCCTATTAAGGGTGAAATGCCAACTTTTATGCATTCCCCTAGGATTCATTTTAAGTTACCGATGTTCTATCCTTAATTCCACCTTTAAAAGGTACCTGCATCCTTCCATGGATAAATCAAGTCATATATCCCTGATAAGGGTGTCTTATTCAATCATTCCCACCTCGATAGTATATGCCTAATTTCACAATAACATTTTTATTCAAAATGAGGTCAATCAATATAGCCTCCAAAAGATAACAACGGTTATCCGCTTGTCTTGCCTAATTTGGTAACGATAACAAGGATGTTCTGGAAGATATTGGTCGTGTTCAACGTGAACTTCTTCTTAATAATTCCTTATTTACTTTTGTTGTTTATCTCAACAGTCATCTCAATGTTGGGATATCTTTCATATCTGGCATCTCCCTTTCTGGGTATCATGCCACCGGTCTTACACTTTACCTTCTTGAAGGTCACTTCCTTCACCCAATTTTCTTAATTTCTTACTTTCTTGTCTCCTCAGTCTATCCGCGTCTCATTATTTATCCTTCGAATTATCTCAAGGTTTCCTCGAATCTTCCCAACTTACAGGGGATAAAATATATGTATCTCTTATACCTTCAACCATCAATTTAACTCATGGTGAATCACTCTCATCCGGACGATTACCTACTTTTCTATTTCTATTTCTACGAGTCTTTAGGGTTTCCTCATACCCAACTCCCTTATCATTCCTCAAACTCTCTTGCCTTTATATTCCTTTCTCTTATCGTTATTTCATGAACCAACACAACATAAGCATTGATTTCAAACATCCCGTCATTCTGGATTCGTGTCTTCAGAACGAATCTTGATAACTTTTACAACTTAGATTCATAATTCATCATACTCGTCTGCCTTTGTTCTGGCTCTTAAGCCTTTACACTATCTCCATAACCTTGGGAAGTACTTTCCTGAAAACAATTGACTGAACTTAAATCAGTTTATTATAATCTCTTGCTTCGTGCCTTCCTTGGCCTTTCACCAGCGGGTGGTCTCTCTCTTAGGAGGGTAAGTGACAAAACAGTCTTTTGTGGTTCGTCAATCATTTAGAATCTCAAATGATTCATCTATTTCCTTTAGCCAGGCTCTTGCCTCGACTGGGTCAGCTTGTTCCCTGGGAACTCTGAGAGCTTAGCGACTTAAAGGTCATGAAAGAATTTCCTACCGCATTATTTCCTCAAGGTGGTGGTTGGGGATAATAGTCTAAGTTCTGTCTAGACAGGTCCATGAATTGCCGTATAGGGGTACCATCTCGGGTCTCCTGTCCTTACTCGACTTTTGTTTCCTCAGTCTAAATATTTCTTCCTACTCCCCATAATTGGGGTCATCTTACATAATTTAAATCCTCATTTTCCACTTCATCATGTTATGGGTTCCTTTTGTCTTGGTGGCAACCTCCCTGACTATCACGTTCAGGGTTTGCTCTAACTCTTATTCCTCAAACTAGCTTTCATCTAAGATTTCATCTTTAAGCTCTTAAACCTTTGGAACCCAAATTCTATAGGAATACCTCATTATTCCCTTATCATCTCTCTCGGTATTAATCTCATACCTATTTGTTGGCTCTCTGCCTTCATTCATCACTTTTACTGGCACAATATGTTCTTTTCCAATACTTCGGGCTGTATTGCTATCTCAAACAGCTTTTCGGTACCGGCTCCGGTTACCTTCACTACTATTTCCATTTTCTCAAAATCTCTTATAAACTCTCCAAAAGACATTATCATCTTGAGTCTCTCCTTTTTACTAAGGGCATCATCCACCATATTGGCTTTCCCCGAATGATAAAGAATCTCCCAATCATAATTCTTGATTAGCTCTAACCACCTCCTCTGGCGTATGTTGAGCTCTTTCTACGTAAGAATGTACTAGAGCTCCTATGGTTTGTGAATCTCACACTTCTCTCCATACAAGTAGTGCCTCAAATCTTTAGGGCAAAACTATTGCCACGAGCCCAAGCTCATGGGTGGGGATATCGAATTTTAAATTCCCTTAATTGTCTTGACGCAGACGCGATTATCTTGCTGTGCTATATAAGAAGCACCCTAATTCCTTATGCGAAGCGTCACTTACAAATCACAAAATCTCATTTTCCATCCGGCAACGCCAACATAGGGAACGTCACCAACCTTTGCTTCGGTTCTTAAAAGTTGTTCTCGCATTTCTCTGTCCATTCGAACTTCTCAGTCTTACGAGTAAGCCGCGTTAAAGGGGCTACTATCTTTACAAACTTGAACGAACCTCTGGTAGTGACCAGCCAATCCTACCTCTGGTAGTCGACCAAACCATGGTCATCAATTCATCAGTGGTCCTTTATCCAATCCTGTCAGGATCCTCCATGGGATCCTCCTCAACAACTATCCCTTCTAGGACAACATCCTCAACCGCTAAATCCTCAATATCAACATCATCCGGTCCTGCATTAGGACACTCTATCGGATCCACAATCCGATCTCCAATTAGTAATAAAATATCATCGCGATGTTGCTCCTCAACCTCAGGGTTCGGAGTCCCGCTACCATATACGATAACGAACTACGCTCCTATCACGATATTTATAAGGGTTCCCATAAGGGTTTTAACTGTCAGTACTACGTTAGGTAGTCCGACTATGAACTTGGCAAGAGTTCTTATTATCTTAGTTAACTTATTATCTTAACGTCCCATCATCTCTGAGGTTTATAACGCTTAGCTCTGATACCATTTCTATAACACCCCCAAATCCGGGGTCGGGGATCCGGGTTGTCACGAGTTCCATTTCCCTTAACAACACCCAATCTTAATAAATAATCAACTACTCTGTACTGTGACCCCACAATAAACACACACACCACAAGTTATAGTCTCAGAGATGAATATCCAAAAATAATCACAAGTCGTTTTATTCCACAATTATATGTCAATATACCTTAAAAAGGTTTCTGAATAAATTTACATTTCTTTGCCATTATTACAATTCATAAATATACATAAATCTGGTACATCAAAAGTTGAAAGCCTAGCCTATTGGTAGCTCCTACCTCAGCTATAGCGACGTCAACGCCTATAGGAAACTGCGGAACGTTTCCTATCCGCTCGCGAATCGGGTGCTTGGTCCTGTTCATCTTGTCTATCTGATGTTGTGTGATGAAAGAAGAAGTAAGTGTGAGCAGCAACCCACCAAAATAATATGTATAATGATTAACAATATATGAGCCTTCTCATAGTACTCATGAAAGTCTTGGTCAAAAGAAATGAACCAAGTTGATATCTTAATGCGATGAAGTCGCAAAATATTCAGTATATATACATATATACTTTTCAAAATATTGGAAGTCCTCTTCCATGCATAATACACACAGAGTTCCAGTATATAACTGTATAAAAATATCGTTGCAAGGTGATCTAATATATCTAACCTTGTCTCAACGTTTTTCTGAAAATCTTTGTCATACATAAGATAATCATTTACTAGATATAAGTTTAAAAGATTAAGTTACAAGATACTCCAATATACTTATATCTTTTTCCAAATACTACTTGAACTACCACCGTTCAAGTTATAATTAATTTCAAAAGTTCATCACACTGATGAGACTACAAGATAAGACTTGAATAGATTCAATCTTTGAAATATTTTGAAGGAAATGAAGTTATGATATACTTCATTAAGTCCCGATATATATATATACACCTATATATATACATACGTTTCCTGAAATCCTCTGTCATGTAAAGTATGAACAGAATTACCATATCCAATAAATTTGGAAAGGAAAGAATTTTGGCATAAACCTGATATCTTGCTGATCAGGCAAAGATACCAATAAGTAACCTTTTCTACTAGTAGATGGACGAATTCCCCACTGGTCATCACCCTGGTCGCAATAGGACCTTATGCTGGACTGCCACTCAGCCATTTATGCATTTGATGGACTCCCATTGAGCCACTTACACTATCATGGATGTCCACTGAGCCCATGTTGCTTATGCCGACTCAATAGATGGACTTACTTCCCGAACGTTGGGTAAGTAATCAATTCATTTACCAAAACAGCAACCTCGTTGCGAATATAAAATACACCACAGAGCCGGATCCCTCAGGTTTTGAGCGAGTATTTAAATCCCCTTTAAAAGGAAGATCTTAAATATAAAAATGAGTTTTGGGATCCGCTCTAACTTTTAAAAATCATTTTGAAGACTCGAAAACACTTTAAAGAGTGTTTGGAGTAATGCTGATTTAATGAAGTAAATCAGTCCCAATATATTTAGAAAATGTCTGAATATTATTATTTAAATAATATTCCCATGAAGAATAATCTTTATACAAATAATTGAAGTAGAAGTTGGAAAACTTATACTTGAAATGAATAGCAAATAATCAAAGATATACTTATACGAAAGTAATATCTTTATTTGAATAATCAAAAATAAGTTTGATTATCGACACCTTATTCTTTAATACAATAAAGAATATTATTAAATAATAAGCGGAGTCATAATACCTCGAATGAATATTATAAATAATATTCATTAAATAAAATAAAGGAGTCATAAGTCCTCGGATGAATATTCGAAATAATATTCCATAATAAAATAAAGGAGTCATAAGTCCTCAGATGAATATTCGAAATAATATTCAAATAATAAAATAAAGTTATCGAATAAACCTTATTCGATTAATAGTTTTTGAAAATTATAACCATATATATATATAAATATATATATATATATAAAATCTACTCGGGATCCTCGACTCCCGGTTTTAGAAAATGTTTTCACCTTTGGGTCCCTATACTAAGGGTATATGCAAATTACCGCTATTCTCTAGCATAGGTATTATCAACTGAACCAACATATATATATGGCAAGAATACGAAACAGGCATGCATATGTACCATATCACATACTACAATATATCGCAAGAATTTGCTAATATAACCATCATGCATCTATTACAAGATAACGCATATACAAGTGTATACATCACAACAACAGTATAACGGATAGAAAACTTGCCTGAGCGACTGGGGGTTACGAATGGCTCGGGACGAGTCTGGTAACCTATAAACAACAAGTAAGTTGGAATTAAACCAAAGTCACTTGTAAATCTATACTCTAACCAACTCAGACTCTAACGCTCGTTTTGCGCTTACTGATTCTCTTAAGTCACTCGAGTACCCTCGGCTCCACCATTTTTAATAATTTAACCTTTATGAGTTTTAAGGCGATTCCTTCGCGAGTGTCTTACCAACTGCCTAACACTCTTACCATAATTGTTTCATACTCTAATTAACCCTTTTTGGTCTTTAACCTATGTTTCAAAGTAAGGCGAGGGGAAAAGTTTTGTTCGCGAAACGTCGTTACTTAAAACGGCCGTTTCTCCTAAACCATACATCGGAATCAAACGAACTACAAATCAAAACGAAGCTCGTAACATGAACTATCTAAAAATGGAAATGGTCAAAATCTAGCAGGGGGTTCTCGGGTCCTAATGTTATGCACAAAACAGTCTAAAGAAAATCGGACGTTACGACGGCTATGTTTACGTGATTTCCCAAATTTAAACCATTCAAAACCAACCACAATTCAACCCCAAATCAATCATACAACCAACATCCATCCAAAACACATCATAACAGCCCCAACAAATCCACATTAACCATTTATACTTATTCCCCACATGAACTAAAAGCTTTACTTAGGTTCTTTAACTAATTATCAAGATTTATAACTCCAACAATATCACAAAATCAACCAATCTCTAAACACACAATAATCATGCCTCTCACCAACTAAACTACTCATAACAAGCTCTAAACATGATTACACACCCATTACACTAACCCATCATCTAAACATTAGGAAATCTAAACAACAAAACTTAAAACTCAGACCATAAAGAGTTATACCTTCCTTGAAGCTTTTAATCCATGAAAGGTCCTTGGAATGCCCATGGAAGCCTTAATCTAACCTCCTACAAGCTTGTTCTTTCAAAGAAATCAAGAACACAAAAATTAATTTCAAGAAAGTACTATTCACCATCTTCTTGAATGATTTATAGGAAATGCTAGGAAAGGATTTTGAAGCTAAGATTTCTAGGAAGTATGTAACTTAACTAGGAGAAGCTAGGATAATTACCTTGTAAAATAGCAAGTGGAGGAGCTTGGACTTCCTAATTCTTAAGAAAGAAGTCGAGAGCTTCATGAAGAAATGGGGGGGGGGGGTTTGTGTTTTTTGATGAAAATGAAATTTTTTGGCTTGGTTGGTTGCTTTTTGTCTTGTTTTTTGGTTAATTACCTTTCTAGCCTTGACTTTGTGTGGTTTTAAATCAACCACATCTCCTTCCCCTTATGTCATGCTTATGTCACATTGCTATGTCATCATCCCTTCTAATCTCTTTGATTAGCTTCTAATTGTTTGCCTAATGACCGCTGATCTGTTATACGGTTCGCTTAACTTTCGTTTTCGTTTATCGTTTGAGGGATCATACCCGGGATCTTATTACTTAGGTTCTCTTAACCTTTCTCAATATATTGTATTCCTTTTATGATCCTCTCTTATAATCCTTTAATTTAAATCCTTTTTATCATGTTACCTTATACTCAATTCTTTCCGTATCTAGTGGATTTCCGGGAAAAATCAAAGTGTTCAGAATTGGATTCTGACGATCTTTACATACACTTATATACCATATAGAGTGCCAATAAAATCTCAGAATATCCATAAAAGAACCCCTACCTAGTGTGGCATGAAAAGTTTTCTCATTCAGCAAAAACACTATTCATAAGGGTTTCAAAAATTTCCAAAAATTGGGGTTATTACATTATCCGCAACACCCCCAAGTGCTGGGACTTTCATAGGGCAGGGGAAAGGAGATTGTTTAAGAACATCAGGAAATTCTTCCTGGATAGTCTCCACCACAGCGTCCCAGCCTTCCTTATAGCTGACTGGATGTAGGATGGCGTCATGCTCCACTATTAAATCCTTAAATTCCTGAGTATCCATCCAGCCGTCAAAAGCTTTGTCTTTTTGAGCCTTGAGGATAACATTCTCAGCCCGGGCCGTTTCAAGGTCAGAAGTTGATAAGGCGAGTTGGGCTTCAAGAGCCTCTATCCTCTGGTTGGCCTCCTCCAGCTTCTTGTTTGCATCCTCTAGGCCGACTTTCCAAGCCGTGGCTTGGTGAATCGCCCCTTGAAAATGGATGTTCACCTACAAGGTACAAAGCAAAAGTGAGAAATGAGAAAAATTACAGCAAAAAACTATGAATGCCAAAGGAAAAAGACGTACTGTCGCCAAACCTGAGCTCCAAAAAGCTCGTTAGCCTCCAAGTCCTGTTGAAGGACAAAGTCTTGATAGTCAACCGGGGAAATGGAATGCATAGACCATTCCTTGGCAAGCGCTGTGTTGCCAACAATCGAATCTTTGCCCCTGATTCCCCAAGCGGGTTGGAAGAAAGCCCCTGCTTTTTGTTTGGTACGTAAAAGTTGGTTGGGGCCTTCTTCGCCTGGTTCCTTCGCCTGGAGTAGGAACTCTGGCAAGTGATCCCCGAGGCGCGGGTCTTTGAAGACCTTTCCAGCATGCTTCATCCTGGTCATTTTCAGGTCTTTAGGCTTTGTAGCCTCCTCAATCTTCTCAGCCACTGCAACAAATAAGATAAGTGAGTTGAGAAATTAGCAAAGTAGAAGGTGGAAGAAACGAAGACAATTAGAGAAGGAAGGAAACATACTCTTTTTAGGTTCGGGAGAAAGGCCACGTTCTACAAGAACGGTCTCCTGTTAGGGCGAAAACACGCGCTAATATTCACGCAAGTATACGCGTTCGCAAGTAGTATAAGATATAAATCAGATTCGTTCCCACAGAGACTGGTTTAGGTTAAGTTCAATTTATGCACCTATGCAACAATGTATGGTTATCGCTCAATGCTAAGACAAATAACAAATTGGATTTTGATTAAACTAAGAGATTATACTAAATAACATTAACTAAGAGAATTGAGGTTGAATTACTATATATGACAAACATGGGATCCTAACTTCATTAAATACTTCATTCAATAGCCTTATTGTTCTTAACCTTAGCATGTGATGGTGATGACACTAATCAAATAACATGAAACTGATAAACGCCAACTTTCATTGCACGAGTACCATTCTACCAGACATCCACAAAAGAGATAGAAGCTGAATAGGCACCAATTATATTGAGACCCTATATGTCTATAGAATTTGACAACATAACGGTTTAAGCACATGTTATCTATCTTGATTACATAGGGCAAGTAAAACGGTTAGAGTTACCTACGAATCATGCATACAATACATGAACCTATGCTAGCATGGTAAGTTCTAAACCTCTATATTCACTGTCGCTTCAATAGAGATTAACACGTTATCTTATATGTTAGCTACGCACATAAGACGAATAAGCACAACCAATACTAGGATATCAATCAATCACCACACACCAAGATATCGAAACAATTAACTATTGAAATTCATAAGTAAATCCGCTAGAACCCCATGACAACGATTAGCCCATAATCGAACTAATCGTCACCATGGGTTCCAATGAAATCATGGTATAAAACAAGGTCTTAATAAACTGAATAATAATCAAAGTACGAATAAACGAGATCTAGGTTCAACAAGAATGAAAACGAGCATCCAAAGTTACAACTAATTCAAAGAATCACAAGTTGAAAACAAGATCTTCTTTTTCGGAGTTGTTCTGTGCTTCTAGGTCTTCTCCTTGGTATCCCAATCTTCCCGGATAATGAAAACCCTTTTTTTAAGTATATATACGCCCCTAGTGGACCTGGACCCTTAAAATCGTCAAATTCCACTCAAAAAAGGCTTTTTCAGCGAAATCAGCGACCAGCCGCGCCCTGAGCGAGCGCTCAGCTCCTGGGCGGCCGCTCAGCTCTGCTGAGTGGGCGCTCAGCTCCTGGGCGGCCGCTCAGCTCTGCTGAGTGGGCGCTCAGCTACTGACTGGGAAAAATTTCTAATGAATCTTGTTTTGGTCATAACTTGAGTTCTACTCGTCAGAATTAGACGATTCAACTGCCTACGCGAAGCTAACGAGATTCTCTACAACTTGACAATGGCCTTGGCTTCCAAATCTGATCACTTTTTATCATATTTCCTTTAAAAGCTCATTTTTTCATATAACTGATACCTGAAATGCAATAACACAAAAACACATCAAAATACCAACAACTTGAGTCCAAAACACCAATTTAAGCTTGTAAAAAAGCATTCCAAGTGGATATAAAATCCACTTATCACACCCCCAAACTTGAATCGATATTTGTCCTCAAGCATAAACAGACTCAAAACTACAAAACAAACCTAATGCATGAATGCAACTACGTGAATGCAACTAAATGATAATGCAATCGATCCCCTCTGAATAACCATAACCAAATGAATAAGCCAATGCCTCTAAGAATGCAATAACTTGAAACAGAGTTCGAATAAATCCCACAAACCAACTCACAAACCAAAAATGTACGTGTGTGGATGCTGAATAGATATACTCTCGATACTAGATCAATAACCATAACTTATCTATCATCGAAACAATCAAAAGTTTATAAACAAAATAGACAATAAACGCATTATGACTCACAACACCTCCTTTCTACTAGAGTTATACAAGGATTCACACTATTATTGAACACATAACAAAGATGCTTATTTGATCGTGCAATGAATAAGGTCCCAAAAGACTTATGCAATAATACCCATGTAGCGAGCGTTAGGTTAGCGGATCCCAGACTATAAAAGCCTTAGGTCACTAGGCACAAAGTCCCCTAGAACTTAATAACTCGAGTATTAAACAGCTCACTATTGATCAATTATGCATAAACACATACTTTTTTTTTCTCTTTTCTCTTTTTTTTTCTTTTTTTTTCAATAATTTCTGAATGAGTGTGTTTCGCTCCATCTCATTCAACCCTAGACTACTCATAAAAATATGAGCCGGCTACTAGCCATTTGACGCCTAGCCTTACAACAACTAGCAATGAAATCCAAGTTTTTCTCCAGATAAAAAAATCAGCATTTTTACGTCATTACGAGAATATCACAAATTCTAAATATAACCAAGTGATTAAATCTCAACAACAAATAAGTATGATCATGATCTAGATCAAAAGTAACCTTATAAGACTTTGTGAAAATATTTGTTTCTGGCATGCAAATCAATTCATTAGGTCTTAAACATCCCTCTATTCGTCATCACCACACTCAAATCAACATCAACTTATCAAATATCATAGTTCATCTTAAGGGATCATGCTAAATATGCATGCAAATGCAACTATATGAAATCACATAAAAACAAACAAATATGTCCTAAATGAACAATCATACAAAAATATGAATGAACTATAACTAAACATGCAACATGAATCTATATGAATCTATATGGACACACACACTACTAATCCTTACATTATCACCCCCAAACTTACAATTTTCAATGTCCTCATTGAAGGTAATAATAAGGATTTCAGGCATACCTAATTAGCGGGAGAATCACCCTCATCGGGTGGAGGATCAGGTGGCCAATCAACCTCGCCACTAGTGTCTCGAATAACGATACCGAAAGCGTGTGTCAAATCTTCAGCAAAATATCGGTGGATGACGTGCATGGCCTCCATACGCCTAGTCACTTGCCTGTACTGCTCATCACCAAGACCAAACCTATCAAATGTCTGTGGCGCATGAGAAGAACCCTCTATAGGCACTGGAAGATCCGTCCAGCCACTCTGTACATCATCAAAAATATATCCCAACCCCTTATCATGGGGTGCACCTAAGAATGAATAACTCAAGTGATCTGGCTTTCGGTTGAGCTCAAGTATGGGAGCTTCTTGAATAAATGGTTCAAAATGCTCCTAAGAAATTTTCAGCTCTGCTAAACCAAGAGAATCGCATGGTAAATCCAACTTCCTCTTCCACGGAGGTGCATTCAAAACCTGCAGTTGCTCTGCTCCTTCCTTGTCATCAATAACTGATTTCTCCATTAAGGATCTCTCTAAGGTCTCTGACTCTGGCAATTGCTCAAGCTTTGAATTTACTACAGAGTTGACCCACTCTACTTTAAAGCACTCCTCTTTAGCTGTGGGTAACTTTATTTCCTTGAACACATTAAAAGTGACCTTTTGATCGTAAACCTTCATCGAAAGCTCTCCTTTTTGCACATCGATTATAGTTCGGCCTGTAGCCAAGAATGGTCTTCCCAAGATAATGAGAATCTTCTTATCTTCCTCGAAATCAAGAATTACAAAGTCAGCAGGAAAGATGAGTTTATCCACCTCGACCAAGACATCCTCCACTATACCTCGTGGATAAGCGATGGAACGGTCAGCTAGTTGCAATGACATGTATGTTGGTTTCGGATCAGGCAAACCAAGTTTCTTGAAGATAGATAAGGGCATCAGATTGATGCTAGCTCCTAAATCACAGAAACATTTGTCGAATGACAAGTTTCCGATGGTGCAAGGAATAGTGAAGCTTCCAGGATCTTTAAGCTTTGGAGGCAACTTCTGTTACAGCACATCACTGCATTCCTCCGTTAGAGCAACGGTCTCTAAGTCATCGAGCTTCACTTTCTGAGAGAGAATACCTTTCATAAACCTCGCATAGTTAGGCATCTATTCAAGAGCTTCAGCGAAAGGTATGTTGATATGAAGTTTCTTGAACACCTCTAAAAACTTCTCAAACTGCTTATCCGGTTTTTTCTTCTGCAGCCTCTGAGGAAAAGGAGGTGGAGGATAAATCTGTTTCTCCCCTGTATTACCCTCGGGAGGAGTGTGTTCCACAGTAGTCTTCCTTGGTTCCACCTTTGCTTCCTTATACATACCTTCTTCAGCCACAACTGCATTTTCTAAAACTTGAGATTTTTCAGGCTCTTCGTCTTGCTGAATTTAGGGGCTTGCGACCTTTCCAGACCTTAAGGTGATGGCATTCACATGTTCTTTAACTTCCCTCTTTCCTGGATTGCCTTCTGTATCACTAGGAAGCGTTCCTGGTGGTCGATTCAATAAGGCATTAGCAATTTGCCCTATTTGGTTCTCCAGAGTCTTGATAGAAATAGCCTGGCTTGGCATATAAGAGCCTGGTTTTTGCATATAAGCCTCAACTCCTCCAATTCAGATTTTTCATTCGAAGATAGACCTGCAACATGAGTTTGTTGTTGAAGTTGGAGTTGTTGCTGAAAACCAGGAGGGTTGAATAGCTTATTTCCAAACTGCTGGAATGGTTGTTGCATCGCATTCTGATTATTGTTCCAGCTGAAGTTAGGATGATTCCAGTTGTCAGGATGATAAGTGTCTAGAACTGGTTGCTGCGATCTCTGAAAGTTGCTGACAAACTGAGCTGAGTCACTAGATATAGCACATTGCTCTGTCGCATGCGGACTGGCACACAGCTCACAAACACTAATTATCTGTTTAACAACATAGTTAGCCAGAGAATCGATCTTCATAGACAACGCCTTTAGTTGAGCAGTGATAGCCGTAGCTGTATCCACCTCAAGAACTCCTGCTACCTTGCCCTGTGGACATCTCTGGGTTGGATACTGATATTCATTAGCAGCCATCAGTTCAATTAGATCACAAGCTTCCTTATAGCTCTTTGCCCATAATGCTCCGCCTGATGCTGCATCGAGCATGGGTCTGGACTGTGCTCCCAACCCATTATAAAAACAAGTGATGATCATCCAATCAGGAATTCCATGATGAGGACACTTCATAAGCATCTCCTTGTAGCGCTCCCAAGCGTCATATAAAGATTCTCCCATTTGCTACACAAATTGAGTAATAGCGTTTCTGAATGCAGCTGTCTTCGCCATAGAGAAGAATTTAGTGAGAAACTTTTGAGCAAGATCTTCCCAAGTAGCAATCGAACCAGCTGGTAAAGAGTGTAACCAGCTCTTAGCCTTGTCCCTCAGAGAGAATGGGAACAGTCTCAGCTTCACAGCATCTTCAGAAACACCGTTGAACTTAAAGGTGTCGCAGATCTCTATAAAATTCCTAATGTGTGTATTGGGATCTTCCGTTGGAGAACCCCCAAACTGGACTGAAGTCTGTACCCATTGAATTATGCCAGGCTTGATCTCAAAGGTATTAGCTGTGACAGCTGGCCGGACAATGCTAGATTGAATGTCATTGATCTTGGCCTTCTTCGCCTGGTTCCTTTGCCTGGAGTAGGAACTCTGGGAAGCGATCCCCGAGGCGCGGGTCTTTGAAGACCTTTCCAACATGCTTCATCCTGGTCGTTTCCAGGTCTTTAGGCTTTGTAGCCTCCTCAATCTTCTCAGCCACTGCAACAAATAAGATAAGTGAGTTGAGAAATTAGCAAAGTAGAAGGTGGAAGAAACGAAGACAATTAGAGAAGGAAGGAAACATACTCTTTTTAGGAACGGGAGAAAGGCCACGTTCTACAAGAACGGTCTCCTGTTAGGGCGAAAACACGCGCTAATATTCACGCAAGTATACGCGTTCGCAAGTAGTATAAGATATAAATCAGATTCGTTCCCACAGGGACTGGTTTAGGTTAAGTTCAATTTATGCACCTATGCAACAATGTATGGTTATCGCTCAATGCTAAGACAAATAACAAATTGAGTTTTGATTAAACTAAGAGATTATACTAAATAACATTAACTAAGAGAATTGAGGTTGAATTACTATATATGACAAAAATGGGATCCTAACTTCATTAAATACTTCATTCAATAGCCTTATTGTTCTTAACCATAGCATGTGATGGTGATGACACTAATCAGATAACACGAAACTGATAAACACCAACTTTCATTGCACGAGTACCATTCTACCAGACATCCACAAAAGAGATAGAAGCTGAATATACACCAATTATATTGAGACCCTATATGTCTATAGAATTTGACAACATAACGGTTTAAGCACAAGTTATCTATCTTGATTACATAGGGCAAGTAAAACGGTTAGAGTTACCTACGAATCAAGCATACAATACATGAACCTATGCTAGCATGGCAAGTTCTAAACCTCTGTATTCACTGTCGCTTCAATAAAGATTAACACACTATCTTATATGTTAGCTACGCACATAAGACGAATAAGCACAACCAATACTAGGATATCAATCAATCACCACACACCAAGATATCGAAATAATTAACTATTGAAATTCATAAGTAAATCCGCTAGAACCCCATGACAACGATTAGCCCATAATCGAACTCATCGTCACCATGGGTTCCAATGAAAGCATGGTATAAAACAAGGTCTTAATAAACTGAATAATAATCAAAGTACGAATAAACGAGATCTAGGTTCAACATGAACGAAAACGAGCATCCAAAGTTACAACTAATTCAAAAAATCACAAGTTGAAAACAAGATCTTCTTTTTCGGAGTTGTTCTGTGCTTCTAGGTCTTCTCCTTGGTATCCCAACCTTCCCGGATGATGAAAACCCATTTTTTTAAGTATATATACGCCCCTAGTGGACCTGGACCCTTAAAATCGTCAAATTCCACTCAAAAAGGCTTTTTCAGCGAAATCAGCGACCAGCCGCGCCCTGAGCGGGCGCTCAGCTCCTGGGCGGCCGCTCAGCTCTGCTGAGCGCTGAGCTATGCTGAGCGCAGAGCTCAGCTACTGACTGGGAAAAATTTCTGTTGAATCTTGTTTTGGCCATAACTTGAGTTCTACTCATCAGAATTAGGCGATTTAACTGCCTACGCGAAGCTAACGAGATTCTCTACAACTTGACAATGGACTTGGCTTCCAAATCTGATCACTGTTTATCATATTTCCTTTAAAAGCTCATTTCTTCATATAACTAATACCTGAAATGCAATAACATAAAAACACATCAAAATACCAACAACTTGAGTCCAAAACACCAATTTAAGCTTGTAAAAAAGCATTCCAAGTGGATATAAAATCCACTTATCATCTCCCTAATAAGATCCCAAGAGTGGGAAGTCCTATTATCTTGAGTAAGGAGGTTGAAAGCTCTGGTCTCCTCCTCCGACAACACTATATCATTAGGGCTCCCATCTACGGCTAGCCCAAAAGACGAACGAAATAGGGTGCCCCAATCACCACCCTCCCAAGGGACGTACAAAAAATCTTTCTTCCACCCCAAATTGTTGTCAGGGATATACTTCTCATTCACTATGTGGGGAACGGTTGGGCGCTGGTTCAAAGAAACCCACCCCGGATTCTTGTCAGGACTGTTCTTGAACTGAAAAATCTTTCTAAAAACAGCAACCGAGGTAGGGACATTGTGCTTGGCGCATTGCGACAGGTAGCACAGAATCAACCTCCAAGCGTTAGGAGGGAGTTGGCAAAGGTTGATGCCCACATTGTGCTTGTGCTTGGCGCATTGCGACAGGTAGCACGGAGTCTGATACCCGCCCTTAAAGTGTCCCTATAAATGCATAGTGCGTCCTTCCTCCATTGACAGGCCATGTCGGCCGGACCCGCAAGAACTAGCTTGAAAGGTTCCTTAATTTTGAAACAACCACTCAACTTGTCCAGCTCCTTTGGATCCCGCAAGGCACTGATATGGTCGTGCGTGTCTAAATGCGCATCAGACGGGTAATCATCCCCTCTGGTGTTGATCATATCAATCAAGGAAGTGTACCTTGATCGAATGGGGAATTCATTGGACTTTCTGGCCACATTCATCTTGGCCAAAGGAGTCATTTTCTTATCAGCCATCTAAAAAAAAGAGGGCACATAAGAAGACAATTTTAAACGCAAACTATGCAAAAACAAGCACAAGAAGAAAAAGGGAAAAAGGTTTATTTGAAGTAATGCTGCTAAAAGAGGCTGGCTTGCTAAATGGAGGCTTTGGGGCTTTAAATACTCCGACCTACAGTTATTTCTCTGAGATCCTTAATAGAAGAAAAAAGAAGGAGAATTTAGAAATGAGAAATTGAGGAGCAATAGACTCTACTCAGTCCTTTATATAAGAGAAAAAGTGAAGTTGAAGGGACAAAAAGACCAGTAAGAATAAAGGCCCAAAGAAGAAAGCCCAGAAATGGAACGTTCCAGAATACTCCAAGGAATTCCAAAGAAAATAAATAAAAATTCCCGAGAATTTTAGAAAATTCTAAAGAAGGTGTTTTAATATATTAAAGTCCAGATTAATATGGAAGAGGCCCAAGGGGAGGCCCAAATCCAATTAGGATTTGGAAAAATAGAAGGCCCAAATCCAATTAGGATTTGGAAAAATAGAAGGCCCAAATCCAATTAGGATTTAGAAAAATACAGGCCCAAATCAAAGCCCTAAAAAGAGAAGGCCCAAACAAGGCCCAATCCAAATTGAATTAGAAGGAAGCCCAATACAGACCAGGATTGAGGTCGAATTCCAGGTCGTGAATTCTATTCGAATTCTTTCGAACAGATACCTGAAAATTATGGGTAAAAAGAACAGGATTGAGGTCGAAAGCCAGGTAAATAAGACCAGGATTGAATTCGAATTCCAGGTCGTGAATTCTATTCGAATTCTTTCGAACAGACACCCAAAAATTACGGGTAAAATATAACAGGATTAAGGTCGAAAGATAGGTAAATAAGACCATGATTGAGGTCGAATTCCTGAATCAAGCACAATATTTTTCGAGAATAAGTGCAGAAACCTCGACTAAAATCCAGGTCGAAGGTTCGACTAGGATCCTGGTCGAAATCGAGGTCGTGAATCCTAGTCGAAACCTTTCAACCAGGAAACAAATAACCACAGAAATCTCGACTAAGATCTAGGTCGAAGTTTCAACTAGGATCCTGGTCGAAATCCAGGTCGTGAATTCTAGTCGAAACCTGACGACCAGGAAGCAAAGAAAGACCTAAATTTCGACCAAAATCCAGGTCGAAGATTCGACTAGGATCCTGGTCAAAATCCAGGTCGTGGATCCTAGTCGAAGTCCTTCAACCAGGATTGAAAGGCTGGCCCAAAATTCGACTAGGATCCAGGTCAAAATTTCGACTAGGATCCTGGTCGAAAAAGGGCTGAAAATTTGAAAATATTTGTGAAAAATTGCAGAAAATTTGGAAAAATCTCAGAAAAAGGAAAAATTCCTGAAAAATACCAGAAAAATCCTAAAAATAGGGAGAAGGTAAGAAAATAAAAAGGGAAGTTTTTAAACGACCCTGAAGCCACGTACAAGGCAAATCGTTGTAAACGTGTAGGTCGCTCCACACTTTACGCAAAACGATACCCTGAAAGGGAATGAACGAACTTAACTTTTGTGAAATCTTATACGGTTTCCCAAAAGTTGTGGGGCAAATGATAGGGATAGATAAATCCTGATTGTGTAATTAAATATTATTTGGGCTGCTAGGCCCAATAAGAAGATGTATGACATTCAGACCAAAAAGGTTAACACATTGATCAAGCCTGATGGACCAGATCAGGCCTGATGGAACAAAGAAGGCCCAAAAACCCTGAATATTAATTAATTACATAATTAATTAATAAGGGAAAAATCAGCTATTGAGAAGAGTCCCAATAAGGACATAAATCCTTGCAGATTAGCCTCTAAGGGACCTAGAAGGATAAGGAATCAGTTTCCTACTATTTAGGATTCCAAAGTCCATTCTAATTCTGAGACTTGGCTACCAAGTCTCCTATACCAAGTCCAATTCAAGGACTACCAACATCTATATAAGGGGCCTCACCCCACTACTCAGAACTATGTTTTTTGGCTTGATTCTCTAATTCACAGAGATACGTAGGCATCTCGTAAAGGCAGAGTTAAGCTACGAAACACGAGAGCAGCCATTAAAGGCCTTGAGCTCCCGAACCTTATTAATAAACACAACAAATAATAACTTTAGTTTTTTACCCATAACATTTATAAAGAACAGTTGAAAGCCTTCCATTTCATTGGAAATGTATTGGAGAAAATTCTGGATGGTCATCAAGGAGCGGTCAAGGAAATGGTTAACAAGAGGATTGATAAACTGATACCAACTCTCAATGACATGAAAACAAAGTACATTAGATTCTCAGAAAAGCTCCAAACTCTATCTCTCACTCCTGTTGAAGAGAGCATCAACAAGCTGGAGGCCTCTTTTATAGCCCTGCATGATGTGATCCAAAAATAAATCACTAACAATTATGACAGTAGGGTCAAGTTGGATCAGTTATACAATGCTAGGTATGAGCCTTCTGCTTTGGTCATAGAGGATATCAAAAATGCAATACAAAATTCTCTTGGTGTTTCTCTCTCCACAAGCTCACATCCATCTCCTTCTACTTTAACAAATTTGCAAATTAAATCTCTTCAAAATAAAGTCACAGAACTCCAAGCCTCCAATGCTTCTTATTTTACTCAAGTCTCACAACTTAACTCACTTGTACAAAGACAATAATGGGTCATCAAGTCCCTAATAGACTCTCATAAATAATTGTAGATGCAGACCTCAGTGTCACTTAGAGCTATTATGGGAGTTTTGAATGTACCCCTTCAGGAAATACCTCAACAAGTAAGGGCCCAGATTTTTCAACCTTCAACCCTGCCTGTTACCAAGACTAAGGAGGAGATGATGGAGCCCAAGCTAAAATTCATCCAAATTTCAAGCAAAAGTAAAGATGATGTTAGATTCGATAGACTTAAGATGAAAGCTGAAGGACCTTGCATTGACAAAGAATTTGATGAGTTTCAAGAAGCCTTGAGAGTCTCTCTAAACTTCAACCATTTTTCGTACAAGAAGGTTGTGGATGAAAATATCAATTTCCTGACGGCGGTGTTGGTGACTAGACAAAACTGCAGGGAAAAGGGGGTGGTTGTAAATGCCAATGACTCATGAGTGGACAGGTGTATGCAGGTGTCTCTCTCCTTTCTTCAATCAAGAAGAGTATATGAGCTGGATATATTTATCAATAGAGTTAAAGTGGTGATTTCAAAGGACACTCTTTTGCTTAATGAGCTTAAAAGGGCAAAATAAGTGCATTTCCTGAAGCCTACCTACAACCAAGTAAGGGAGTGGTCTACATCTGTTCTAACTCCAAGAGATGCAAGCACTTTCAAATACTCAAATAATGTGTCATGGGGAACAAAAAGTTAATGATGATTTTGGAGATATATTTGAAAACAAAGAAGATCAAAACCTTTGAAGATGTGGAGATGATCAAAATTGTGTCCAAGTACTTGAAGAAGGCTGAAACCATGCTTACAAAAACTCAAACTAATCCAAAAGATGATGAATTGGATGATGATGAGCAGAAGAAGGATGGGCATAAATCTTCTGGCTCAAATCCAAGTTAATATAACAAAGCAAGTGGTAGTAAGTTGGATGATAAGAAGAAAGGAAAGGAAGTGAAGAAAGGGAATGATGAAAGAAAGAAGAGAAAGTAAGATGGAGAAGATGGGTATAAACCTTTGCCAATCCAAACATAAATAACTAGCCAAACTAAATCTCAAATTATCCAAACCCCTAAGCCTAAGTACCTATATAAGCCAACTGCAAATTCTCTACTCAAAATCCCTATCACAGCTAGCTAAACCTTTCTAAAGAGAATTTCTAAATCACCTTCATTCAAACCTCCAACTAGAACTCACTTCAAGTCTATAGGAAGAAAACCAAAAAAAATTCAAGTTGAAGCTGGTGCACTTTGGAATTGCTTTAATCAGGATGACTTTCTACCAATCTCAAAAAGCATATCAGATGATGACTATAATAAACAGTTAGATGAAGAAATAGTCAAAGTATGTGTTATTTCTTTAGGAGAAGTCATGATCCACATTAAAGATGGCACTTTCATTTTGCTAGTCAGAGAAGTTATTTAGAGTTACTCAAGTGCAGTACTAAAGAGAGTTATTAGTTTGATGAATGCAGGGGACTCCTTTACAATGATGAACAAGCTAAGTTGGCTTAGAGGTTGAGAGAGAGAAATATAAGACATACAAGGAAAAAAGCTGAAAGGGAGGAAAATGAAAGAAAATATGCTCTAGAGATTGAAATATTTGAGCAAAGGTCAAATGAATTGAAGGCAAGGGAGTTGAGCAAGGTGTCTGCAAATGGTGTATTTCTGCATGTAAAGACTCACAGATTATCAATAAACATGATCAACCCGCTTGATAGTTACTCATTAAAAGAATGGCTCAAATCGGTAGAAGCTCTAAGAGGAACTAAGATCATTGAAGAACTTGAAATTTCAGTCAAACTTAAGGATCTAATTAGAGGAGAACCAGGTTATGAGAAGTTCAGATAGTCATGAAATTCAATTTTAAATGTAACTGTAAGAATATATAAAAGTTGTACTTTGTAAATTTGTCTGTTTTACTTTTATTTGATTTTAGCTTGAGGTTAGTCTTGTTATCAGGCATAAATTTGTGACAAGTAATCTTCTCACAAATTGGGGGAGATTATTGTGCAAGACGTGCCTGTACATAATAAGACTAAGTCATATTGATAACCCTAAGGATAAGTTGTATGATAATCTATTTTTTATTTTGTAATTGTATTTTTTGAAGTCTTTAATAATGTTAACTATATTAGACTGGAGGATTTTTCTGTGAATAGCCTTCAAGCTAAGGAATAAACTCTGGAAGAAGATCAAGTCCTGATCATGTATCAGAGAGAAGATCAAATCATGTTCTTCCCTCTATCTTTGCCATACAGTCAATTTACCTTGACTCAGATACAGTTGTCAAGATATAATTAGATGATGCAGGACCATTGTAATAATATTGGTTATATACGCGCCCTATATTACGGTCTTCTAAGTGAAATTCTACACCTAGAGGGGGGTGAATAGGTGTTATGGCTAACTAATACCAATTTTTATGTGTTACCGAATATTTATCAAACTGTCAAACAACTTGCTGTTAAGTTCAAATATATGCTGTCAGCAAGCTAACACTCGATATACAATGCAGAAAATAAATGACAGCAAGTAAATAACACAGGGAGTTTTATCCAGGTTCGACCCCTATTCCAAATGGTCTATATCCTGGTCCCTTATCAACTTGATAAGAGAATATATTATTAATCACTGAAATTATACGATTACAAGATTCAATAATATATCTCCGGTTATCCCTTGTTCCTGACAACAACTCGATGATAACACCTGTTCCTTTGAGAGAATTTCCATCTAAGTCATATACCAAACTTGTATAGCCTTCTCTAGGAATCTTACTCCCCGAATCCTTGTTATTCAAGCTCGACTACTCAGCAACAAATGTTTACACCTTGAACAATACAAGTTTTAATAGAAATTATGGCTGAAACTATGAACTCAATGTATATCGATATACATGATTAAACTAGAGCTTAAAATAAATAATACTCCCTCCGTCCCTTTCAATTGTTTATATTTTGTAGAGAATGTCCGACACGCATTTTAAGGTGCATATAAAGTATAGTTCTGTAATTTTTTTACAATTTTGTTTTTCTGAATAAAAATAAAACATTCAACTTTTATTCAGAAAAAGAAAATTATAAAAATAGGTTACATAACTATACTTTTTATGCACCTTAAAATGCGTGCCGGACACTTCCTCAGAAATGTAAACAATTGGAAGGGACTGAGGGAGTATTCAATTAATGCAAGTTATATTTTCTGAGATGGTATCATGTATACTTTTGTGGATCAACCTGAAAACAAGTATACCCAAAATGTATAGATTAAGCTAACTTTCGAATAAACGCATAAATCGGATCTTGACCAAGTCTCATGGTTAGTTTGTTCTAATTCAAACATTAAAGAAATCTAGAAATATGTTTAAACTAAAGATAAGATAGAAAAGAAAGATTTAAAAACTTCTATCTTTAGTTTAAATATAATGCCAATCGAATAAGTAGTTGTTAGGATAAAAATCTTCATTACAACTTCTTAGAAAATAACAAATAGCTTTTTGAAAAGAGTTTGAACATCTGAGGAGCTCTAATATATTTAAAGACATAAATATATATAGTAGAGTCCTTACAAAACTCATTTCTATTTGTTCCTTGAAATTCGCAGTTATGACATATCTTGAATTATTTCTGGCATTAACTGTAAGCTCGCTCATAAGACTGTCGAAGATATTGTTAGCTTGCTAATAGAAAAAAATACAAGTTGTAAGCTTGCTAACAGTGTGATCATTAAAATTATAAGTGTATCAATATCCCCCTTTTTGATGATTAAACAATTTATAAGAAAGTATAAGATACTCCCCCTAAATCATATACTACATGCTCACACAAATATCTTTAAACAATAAACATGCAAACAAAGACTGATAACACAATCAAATAACATCTAACTAATATTAAAACATCCAATTCGGAACAAATACCAGCTTGAAAGTAAACAAGTTCCAAACAACTTAAACAGTCATAAAAGTGAACTTAATCACTTAGTTCAAAAACCAGCAAAACAAAACAGATAATCTAAATCCAAATTAAAACCTAAGATAAAACCCTTTCCTAAATTGCTCCCCTTTAATCATTAAAAAAAGTAAAATTTGGGCATTATCTTCAACATCCTCTTCCTTATCCTTGACATTGTCCTCATTGTCTTCCTTGATGAGCTCTGCATCCTTGGTAGCAGTAGAAGTAGTATAGAAATACAAACTATACTGATGTGCAATAGCAGCCAAGATATTGTCCACTGATCTCCTTATAAGAGTGAATGGAAATGCACCAGAAGGATCAGAGGGTCCAGATGGAGTAGCAATCCCTAACAAAACATCCTTGAGAATCTTCTGTTCAGCAACAATCTTATCGAACTTCTACTAAATTCTCTGTCTGCCAGTCTTGACATCATTCATAAACTTATTAAGCTTCTTGGACAAATCCTCATCACACTGCACTATAGGTGGAGACAGCTGAATATAAGAGGGCTTAGGAACTTCAACCACCACAAAGGAGCCATCTGCTTCAACCTTTAAACCACTTTAAGACAAGCATTTACCATCCAAAAATTCTTTAGCATGCAAAGTTTCTGTGTCAGAAATATCAACAACATACCACTCAAACACCTTGGTCAAAAAAAGACCATAGGGTAACCCAATGGTTGGTTTCCCATAAAAAACTTCAACCATATTCTTCAGAATTAGTTCACTTAAATCAAATCTCTTACTAGCTAAAAGCATACTAACAACAAGCACATCTTGTGCAACAACGTTAGACCTTGTACCCAATCTAGGAAACACATTTTCCAAATAGATTTTGAATAATAAATGAGCCAATGGCATCACTTGAGCAGTAGTAGGAGCAAAATACTCTGACAACTCAGAATTACCAGTAATCAACTTAATTTGATCTAATGCAGTAAAACCATCAATATCCTTATCTCCTCTCTTATTGTAAATGGATATTTTAGCTGGACTCACAATATCTAACATACCACTTAACACACCAGCATTCAAATTAATCTTAACCCCATTAACAAATTACATATATCGGTCCTTTTCAACATGCAAATTACCATAAAACTCTCTAACAAGAACTTGATAACAAAATTTAAGTAAATCAATCAAAATGAACCAAACCCTAATTCTTGAAAAATCTTAACAGCATCACAGCTGTAGAAAACCTTACCATCAAGAGGTTTACCAAGAATAATCTTACGTCTGTCGAGATGCTTTGATTCAAACCTTGATATGTACTCGTCTCGATCCCCAAGTTCAACTTGAACCTTTTTGACGCACGACCAGTTCCGATTTCAGATATTTGAACCCCTGATTGTTCATCTCCATTCTCAACAGTGACTGGATTCGCCTCTATATCAAAAATTTCCTCATCTCTAAGTTTCCACTTTTGCTTAACATTCACATGAGTATCATCCTTACTCAATATTCCACCAGCCTGCCCTTTAGCATTAGCCATCTGCTTTTTCCTTATGAGTAATCGACCAGCTATAGTAGCAATGATAAGAAGAGAATATTTGTTGAAGAGGCAAGTAAAACCCTAGATCTAATTGAGGGCCGCGTATATAGGAAGTTAAGAGTCTGAAGTGATAAGCTTCTTTTAAAGATCTTTTTAAAATAAACAGGGAGTATTTTTAGGAAATAAGTAAAGTAACCCAACCCCCGAATAAAATTCATGATAAAAATAATAAAATATTATATCACTAACAATCAATTATCTAGAACTCAATTTATACAAGAGCACAAATAATTCAAAAATTCAAATATGACATGAAGTTAATTTGCAGTCTTGAAAATAAGCAAACACATAGATCAAGATATTAAACACATAAATCATATAACAGTTAGATCATTGATCAAATAGTTTTAAAAATAGTAACATAGTTTTCATCACATGCAGATCAATTAAAAAATTTAAAATATTAGAAAAGTAAGCTGATAGTACCCAATACCATCTTATTGGCTTGCTCACTGAACAATGCACATTTCCAATTCTCTTCCTAGCATGCGGAAACGTTCTTCAGCTAGAGGTTTTGTAAAAATATGAACAATTTGAGCATCAGTAGTAACAAAAATTAGCTTGACCTTCTCTTTTGCAACATTGTCTCTCAAGAAATGATGCCTAACATCAATATGTTCAGTTTTTGAGTGATTCACTGGATTCTCAGAAATATTGATAGTACTTGTCATAGTTACATGGATCGTGGGTTAATCGGGTACGTGGTACGAGTTCGGGTACGTGAAATGTTAGCCTGATTGAATCGGGTACGTTGACTCATGAATCGAGTTCGAGGATCAATTTGAGGATCCCTTTTTAATTATAAATATTTATTAAAAATACACATATGCACACATATATATTCCAACCACTATAAAGATTAATAATTCATCCAAGCTCTAAATTTGATCACGATTGTTTTTGCTTTGTTAGGTCACACACACACACTGTAGAGGGGGTGAATACAGTGTAAAGTACAATCAACTCAAACTTTAATAACTCAAGTAACAGAAAACAAACTTTATTCAAACAATAAACTCTGTTACAGTATGGAACTGTTACCTCTCAGTGATGAACAAATATCACGAGAGCTGCTAGGGTTACAATGAATAATCTTCTCGAATATGATAACACTTATAGTGTAAACCCTATATCTGTGTTTATATACTACACAGTTACAAGATAATCGCTAATTGATATGGAATATAATTCTGCTTCCTAAAATATATCAATCAGATATCTTTTCTTCCAAGTAATCTATTCTTCATAGAATTCCTTCTTCATGCATATCTCTTCTTATGTTTGTCTCGATCTTCTTTCCTTTAATCAGTTGTTGTCCTTATCTGAACGTCCTTCAGTACTTAAGTTCTGATATCTATCTTCTGATGATTATCTTCTGATAATATAAGTACTGATATCCTTAAGTCCTGACTTCCAGTAAGTACTGATTTATCCTGTTTAAGTAAGATCTGAAAACTAAACATAAATCATATTAGCCATGACATTATTAAATATATCTAACAATCTCCCCCAACTTGTAAATTAGCATAATATACAAGTTTAACAGATATTTGATGATGTCAAAAACATTAAGTACAAATGCATGAGAATTAGACTAGATAACTACAACTTACAGTCCTTAAAGCTTTACCAATATTTAACTTCTGATAACAACTTCAGTCTGTACAAATATCATAATTTAAGCAGTTATAGATCTTGACTTGGCTTCATCTTCTGATCTCTCTGATGTCAGGAGTTGTTCTGAGATAGTTCTTCAACAAACATCTCTCAGCATATCTGAGTTCATCAATCATCCTCCTTTTAGCATCTTTAAGCTCTGTAGTATCTTCACCAATTTGAAAGATTGCAACCCTGAGATCATTAATCTTAGCTTTTCTTATATCCTGATCTAGTCTGATCAAATAAGCTTTATCAGACTCAAGATTGAATTCCACAGCCCTGTAACCCAGCAAGGTAGTTATAATCTTAGCAGTGTTGGGCTTCATTTCAACTATATCACCCTTGTGATCTCTGTACTTTGGAACATATGTGCTGTCAGAATTAACAGAATAAAGCCTTTTCTGTCTCTGAATCTGATCCTTCAAATAGTTTGCAACACTTCCTGTCAATCTGTCATTCCTTGAAGTAAGAATAGTACATGCTCCAATTCTTCAAAATACTTCAATGGAATGGCATTTTGCCTTATATGATAAACCCTACCATCTGTCATGAAGTACAACAATATGTGTTCTTTCAAGTATGTATGGTAAACCATTTGTACAGATTCTAGTTGATTCAATCTCTCAGGAGTTACTCCAATACCTGGTTCACTCAAGGAAGTTGGATCATTGGCAGTGTTCTGTATTCTTCTTTCATCAGCACTTCCCAATCCAGTTTTATCTCTTGCTTCCTTTCCAGTAACTACTCTTGCTTCAAAACCACTTGCAGCAGTCTTCAAAGGTTGAGTCTGTTTTGCTTTAGTGAATCCTGGTATGAGTGTCTTTGATTTATCTTCTGATATCAAGTTAACTTGAGCTATGTCAGAGGTTACTTGCTTCTTCGAAATATCAGAACTTACTGTCTCTTGACTCTGAACAACTTGAGCCATGTCAGAGGTTGTCTTAAGAACTTTTCTTGAAGTTAGAGCAAGATCAGCATCTTGATCAGTAATTTCTTCATTCTCAGGAGGCACATAAACCTTGATAGGTTCACCAACCTTTTCTTTACCCTTGGATCTTGGATCTATCTGCGGTTGTGATTTAGCCAATGTTGCTTCAGTATTTGTCCTTTCTTTTATCACAATGCCTTTGAGTTTTGGAAGTATCTTTTTACCAAAAGCTTCAGATTTAGACTTGACTTTTTCTGATTTAAGTCTGGCTTCTTCTTCCACTAAACTCTCCAAGTCCATTCCTGGATTTTCCTGAAGAAATAACTGTCTTGACATTTCTTCATCAAGATCTAAAAGTTCATCATAACTTATCCTTTTACCAGTAGCAGAACTAATCCTTTTTCCAGTATCAGAACTTGTCCTGTGACTTGTGATTTCAGATTTTCTTGATGAGAAACCTCTACCTTGACTATGACCTCTACCCATTCCAGAGTTTCCTTGGTCATCCTTTTCATCATCCTTCCCTTTCAGTGTCTTATCAGTTTTGCATTTGGACTTAATTACATTCTCCCCCTTTTTGGCATCAGCAGGTAATAGAAGAGAGACAAGCAATTCCACTGAGGCTTGGATTTCGCTAAGTTGAGATTGCTGAGAAGCTTGATTTTTCAGAATATCATCAATTTGAGCTTGTTATTTCTCTTGAGTCTTCTCAATATAAGCAACTCGGTCAAAGGTAGGTTGGAAGAATTTTTTCTTGTCAATTTTCTGAATTTGTTCCTGTTTGATGAATTCTTCCTGAATCTTGTGTAGCTCTACATGAGTAGTTGAATGGAGACCTTGTAGATGCTTAGTACTCAATGCAGTGACTATAAGCTGTGTTTTGAAATCATCAGTATTTAACATCTCATCAGCTTTTGTCAAGTGCTCAGCCAGATTCTTTGCAGATGGAACACAAGTAATTGACTTCCATTCCTTAGTCCACTCCTGACCAGCAGGAGTTTCACTCCAAGGCACTGGTGCTTCTCTGGTAACAAACTTCTTAACAAGTTCAGATTTAAGAATTGTTTGTTGAGGGGCATGTCCTGAAGGACCTGCTTCATCAGTATCTGCTTGTAGAGCAGCATCACCAGTATCTTCAGCATTTGCAGCATCAGAACTTACAGAATCAGCATCTTCAGACAAAACAATAGTATGCGAAGCAATTGAGGTTTCAGCATCATCTTCTAAGTGCTGATCTGGATCCAAGTTCTGATCATCAGCATCTAGATGCAGAGAAGGTGTATTAGATAATTCTGGAGTTTGAGCAGCATCAGTAACATGTGTTATCGATGGATTAGTTGCTGTTGGAGCTTCTAAGTAAAGTAATTCAGGCATAACCAAGGTCTGAATATCAATTTCAGCACTTGTGCCTGGAACAACAGGAGATACAGACATTTGAACAGGAGACACAGATGGTGTGTTGGCCGTTTCAGTAGCAGCTTCCTGAGTTAGAGTTGATGGAGAAGCAGTGGCTTTAGCAGATTCTGGTTCTTGTGAGATCAGAGATTCCTGATCTCCTTCCTTAGTTGCTGCTTCCTCATCATCTGAAACTGGCCTTTTAGCTCTCTGCTTCTTGTATCTCTTTGAAGGTTGGGATTCTTTGGGAGGTTCAGTAGAAGTCATTTTTCTAAGCCTTTTGAGAAACTTAGATCCCCCAATTCCAGAATCCTTCTGAGAATGAACTTTCTCAGCTTCTTTGACAACAGGTTCTGATGTAAAAACCTGTTCCTCACTATCAGATTCATCTCTCAAAACATTCCTCCTTCTCTTCTGAGGTGTTTGAGGAACATTCTTTGTCCTCTTAGGCTTGGAAGATGAATGCTTCACAGTAGGTGCTGAGGATGAGGGTTGAGCTATCTGTAAAGTGGAGAGATATAATTTGAGATATGTTCTGAGGGATGGTTGAGTAGTATTAGTGGTATGGTCTGTTGGTTGCTGTGGTATTTGAGATGTGGTGGTAGGTTGGATATCAGGATAAACAGATCTATAGGTGTCAGGATCAGCATCTACCAAGATCTGTTTTACAGACTGAGGAATCTGTAAAGGTCTAACCACTGTTTTCTTAAGATCAGCATTTATCAAATCATTAAAGGCTCGTTTTGCAATTTTGAAAGGTGCAGTTAAGTCAGTGGTAGGTTGGGGTTCATCAGCACAACAAAAATTATATATAAGCTGACAAAATCTAGCAAAGTAAACAAGATTCCTATCTTCTGTCATCCTATCCCCAATAAAACCAATCACAACATTTGCAAAATCGAAATGAGTTTGGTTAATGAGTGCATACCCGATGTGCTGACTTATTATAGGGATTGCATCAAAGTTGGAACACTTATTTCCAAAAGCTTTAGTGATGCAGTCGAAGAAGAAACTCCATTCCTTTCTAATATGAGTCCGTTTCAACTGCCCAAGCTTTGCCAAACTCTGCTCATACCCCAAACTAGCCATTAATTCTTTAAGAGCTGATTCCTCCGGGGTTGAAAAAGTACATCCTTCTAGTAAATGTAGAGCCTTTCGAATTGTACCAAGAGTTACCACATGTGTAGAATTATCCACTTCGAAAACAATACTGGGAGTACCATGTGTACCACCATTATCAAAGTGCCCAGTCCGCCAAAACGTCAGAACTTGTTGGCCGGAAAAGACTGAAGGCTGGGTCAATACATACCCGATTTTACTGTGTGCAAGAAGATCTTGCACAAAATGCAACTCAGATGGAGCTTCAGCATGATCGAGAATTGCAGCATAGTTGTTTGGAACAAATTTAGCTCCATCAATGATCAAATCCTTAGGTGCCATGAGAAAAATCGAGATTTAAGGTGCCTGTTAGGTGTTTGATAAAATGTCTGTATGAAAAACCAACATCAGGAGATGAAAGAGAGTAAAAGCAAAGAGAGAGATAAAGTTGAAAAAGTAAATAAAAGATTGTTTAATCTTCTCTCTCTCTTACTTATACTTGGTAAAAAAAATATAACCGTTAGACACCTGTCAGACATGCAGCAATAATGAATATTTAATGGGCACGGGAAAACAGTAATCATTACTTACCCACTTGCAGTTTTTCAAAGAAAAACCGTTCCACTTACCCAATAATTCCATTAATCAAGGTAAATCAGTTTTAATTCAAAATTTAAACTGTTCCCACTTATTCAATTATTTTTCACTGCAACTCCAATATTTTGAGAAAAAATCAAGAATGAGAATGACCAAAATAAATCAAATAAATAAGTACTGAAATTGTAAGATCAGAACTTAATTTAAATCAAAATAGAAATGGTAATCATAACATGGATATATCAGGATTTATCAGTGCATTTAAGTTACAAACATCTCAGAGACAAAAATTTGCAAACAAAAAGGAAATTCCATTAATATATCGAGAGTATACATTCATGAAATTTAAATTACATCACAGCTTTACAAGATTGTCCTAAGCTTCTGAACCTAACATCAACAGCCTTAGTCCTAGCTCAAGAAGCAGGGCAAGGCTGACGATGAAGAAAGATAGGAAGAAGAAAATAAATCATTTCTTCTTCCTACTCTCGACAAACAGAACATCGAGTCGTATGATTCGCTCTTGCTGGTGGAGAGCTTCTAGCCTTTCCTCCTCCAATCGCTCCAGATGGCGATGGTAGTCCATGTAGAAGAACATGAGGTGGGTGAGTACCTCCTGGGGAATAGAGTCCCATATCTCATCAGGAATGGCAGTGACGTGCCATTCCTGCTGCCAGGCTTCACAGCTCAGCTCCATGTTAAATGTTTCATAGTTCAAAAACATATTGTAATTGACCATGGTGTTTTTGATACAAAGAAAATGAAGGTGAGTTTGTGATAAAAGAATTAATGTATAGGCTGATGTGAAGTGGGTGTTTATATAGGCAAAAGAATGCCAGGAGACGCAAGGAAATTTAATGCTGACAGGTAGAATTAATTCTACCTCGTCTCCCTAGACTTGGAAAAAAGAAAAACAGTCATTGGAAAGGTAAAACATGGTTTAATGCGCACAAGAAGAAAGTAAAAATGATTGTGCATGTACGAGTACCACTATCCCTAAATATAGTGACTGTTAATCTTCCACTTCAACATATTCTGGTTTAAACTGAGACTGTTTTTAAATTTTATCCACAAATAAGTCAAGTAAAGGATCAGATTTTAATATCAGAACTTAGACTTATATCAGAACTTAACAGTTATCAGAACATAAATTCTTAACTCGAAAAATGAATGCCTATCTTAGTAAGTCTTCACACAAATTCTGATATAGATTCTTCAGAACTTAATCATCAGAACGTGCAATCAGAACTTGTCCTCAGAATTTGTGCAATGTGACACAATAACTGTTCATCTAAAACAACATAGATCACCACAGTAATTTTCATCATTCATATGGAGTGTTTAGTGTGTGCATTAAGCTAAATATCAGACAAAGAGTAAAGTCTGATTCACTTCAGTACATCTTGGAAATAAGGCATAACTAAAACTTTACTAAAAACCTGTCATTATTCTGAAACCTACTATTGAATGAGTTCATGCTTGAGTCCACCTCAACTATTTTGTGCTAATTTTGTGCATCTTTTTAAATTCCATTTTACAGTGGCTTCTCAGTGTAAGTGAGTCACGACTGCTTATCAGAATTTATGCTATTATCAGAGTATTTCTCCAGTAATCATAGAGTGTGAAAAGTCACCAAGAAAATATTTTTCTTTTCTGATGCATATTTACTTAATACCAGCAATGCACTTGGGTCGTCCCTTCCACATTTTTACTCTAGATCTCAAAGGAGTACCTGATTTTAATCCTTAATTCTTTTTCTTTTTCTTTTGATAAGTGAGGTTTATCAGCACTTAGTACATTCAACAGATTTATTAGCATCAGAACTTAACAGATGAGAAGCATTTTTCTAGTTTGTGACTTAGTTATAAGATAGACAAAGTAAACTCAACTAAGCTCAATATCAAGATTTACTTGTGTCAATGGATTTCCACATAAATAATTACTTCTAACATGGGATCTTAGCATATTGAAGATTACTAGGTCAGCATCTAGCACATGTATCCTCATAGGATTGAATAGTTACATAAACAGACATATCATTTTCAGAGTTTAGAAAGTTATATCAGACAACAGTCATTACTTAAGCAAATTTTCAATTAAGCACAGAATATACAAAGAGAGTAATTTCTGTAAATACTGATCACAAAGTCTGATGCATCAAAACAAAACTAAGCAGATTTAGAGAAAGAACCTGAAACCATTCCAAATTCATTTACCAATCTTGTAAAAGTAGCTTCACATAGTGGTTTTGTGACGATATATGCTAGTTGTTGATCTGTTGGAACAAAGTGTAATTCCACTGTACCTTCATCCACATGTTCCCTTATGAAGTGGTGCCTAATGCTGATGTGCTTTGTCATTGAGTGTTGAACTGGATTACCTGTCATAGCAATAGCATTTTGATTATCACAGTAAATAGGGATTTTGAAATATGTTAACCCATAATCCAGTAACTGATTTTTTATCCAAAAAATCTGTGCACAACAGCTTCCTGCAGCAATGTACTCTGCTTCTGCAGTTGATGTGGAAATTGACTTTTGTTTCTTGCTAAACCAAGAAACCAATCTGCCTTCAAGAAATTGGCAGCTTCCACTTGTGCTTTTCCTGTCAATTTTACAACCTGCAAAATCAGCATCTGAGTAACCTATTAGTTTAAAATCTGATTCTCTGGGATACCATAATCCCAGGTCAGCTGTTCCCTTAAGATACTTGAAAATTCTTTTCACAGCTGTTAAGTGAGGTTCTCTTGGATCTGCTTGAAATTTTGCACAAAGACAGGTAGCATACATGATATCAGGTCTACTAGCAGTTAGATAGAGTAGAGAGCCAATCATACCTCTGTAATCAGTAATATCTACTGATTTACCAGTATCCTTGTCCAGTTTTATTGCAGTGGCCATGAGAGTGGATGCACTTGAACAATCTTTCATTCCAAATTTCTTCAGCAAGTTTCTGGTGTACTTAGTTTGACAAATAAAAGTGCCTTCTTCATTCTGCTTGACTTGAAGGCCCAGAAAATAGCTAAGTTCCCCCATCATACTCATCTGATACTTTGACTGCATCAGTTTGGAAAACTTTTTGCAAAGTCTGTCATTTGTAGACCCAAAAATGATATCATCAACATAAATCTGGACCAGAAGTAAGTCATTTCCATGGTTGAGGTATAGTAGTGTTTTGTCTATAGTTCCTCTGTTAAATCCACTTTCCAGAAGAAACTGAGGTAAAGTCTCATACCATGCTCTAGGAGCTTGCTTAAGTCCATAAAGTGCTTTATCAAGCCTGTAGACATAACTTGGATATTTGGAATCTACAAAGCCTGGAGGTTGTTCAACATATACTTCTTCCTCCAATTCTCCATTGAGAAAAGCACTTTTCACATCCATTTGAAAGACAGTAAACTTTTTGTGAGCAGCATAAGCCAAAAATATCCTTATGGCTTCTAACCTAGCAACTGGTGCAAATGTTTCATCATAATCAATTCCCTCCTGTTGAGAATATCCTTTTGCAACCAGTCTTGCCTTATTCCTTGTAATTATGCCATCACTATTAGTTTTGTTTCTGAATATCCATTTTGTACCAACAACAGATCTGTTATTTGGTCTTGGTACTAGGGTCCAGACTTTGTTTCTTTCAAATTCATTTAACTCTTCCTGCATTGCTTACACCCAATCTGCATCCTGAAGAGCTTCTTCCACTTTCTTTGGCTCAGTCGGAGAAAGAAAAGAATTGTAAAGACATTCATTTGAAGTACCTGTTCTAGTTCTGACACCTGCATCAGGATTTCCAATTATGAAATCAGGTGTATGTGATTTAATCCACTTCCTGGAAGATGGAAGGTTTTCTCTAGAACTGGATGCTCCCCCATGATCCATGTTGTCTTCAATTTCATTTTCTGATGCTCCCCCTGAAACTATGCTCTCTGAGTTGGATTCTTCAGAATTTAGATTTTCAGTACTATCAGAACTTGGCTTATCAGAACATGACGAATCAGAACTTGAAGAGCCAGATGTATGTTCTGATGCTTCTTGAGATGTGGTAATATCTTGAGTATGCTCCCCCTGCATAGGTGCATCTTCCTTTGGCGTAGTCACCACGGTTTCAATAACATCAAAGTTTAATCCATCAGAGTTTGCAGTATCAGGACTTATATTGTCAGGATTTTCAGTATCAGAATTTGAGTCTTCATTTTCAAATCTCAGCTGATCATGATCAATAAAATCTTCAAGTCCAGTAATCTTCTTATCATCAAAAGAGACATTGATAGATTCCATGACCACTCTTGTTCTCAAGTTATAGACTCTGAAGGCTTTTGTGGAAAGTGGATATCCAACAAAGATTCCTTCATCAGCTTTTAGATCAAATTTAGATAGCTGTTCAAGATGAGTCTTAAGAACAAAACACTTGCATCCAAATACATGAAAATACTTCAGATTTTGCTTCTTTTTCTTTACCATCTCATATGGTGTCTTTCTTTGCTTGTTAATGAGTGTTGCATTCTGAGTAAAACAAGCAGTCTGCACAGCTTCAGCCCAGAAATAGGTTGGAAGCTTTGCTTCTTCAAGCATTGTACGTGCAGCTTCAATGAGAGTTCTATTCTTCCTTTCAACAACTCCATTTTGCTGTGGAGTTCCAGGAGCAGAGTATTCCTGCTTAATTCCATGGTTTTTGCAGAACTCTTCCATTATCAAATTCTTGAACTCAGTGCCATTATCACTCCTTATTGTCTTCACAGAATCTTTGACCAATTTATCCAGTTGTTTGACATGATCAATCAAGATAGATGCAGTTTCAGTTTTTGTGTGCAAGAAATACACCCATGTGTATCTGGTGAACTCATCCACTATGACCATAGCATATTTCTTCTTTGCAATAGACATGACATTTACTGGACCAAATAGATCAACATGTAGTAGGTGATAAGGCTCAAGAATTGATGATTCAGTCTTGCTCTTGAATGAGGATTTTCTTTGTTTAGCCTTCTGACAAGAATCACAAAGGCCATCAGGAGCAAATACTGACTTTGGCAGTCCTCTCACAAGATCTTTCTTGACTAATTCATTTATATTGTTGAAATTTAAATGAGAGAGTTTCTTGTGCCAATTCCAGCTTTCTTCAATTGATGCTCTACTCATCAGACAGATTGCAGAACCATCAGTACTTGTTGAAAGCTTAGCTTCATAAATGTTACCGCGCCTGTATCCTTTCAGAACAACTTTGCCTTTAGATTAACTCACAACTTCACAGTGTTCTTCAAAGAAATCAACATGATAACCTCTGTCACAGATTTGACTTATACTCAATAGATTGTGTTTAAGTCCTGAGACCAGAGCTACTTCTTTAATGATGACATTCCCAAGATTGATATTGCCATATCCCAAAGTTTTTCCAACATTGCCATCTCCATAAGAAACACTTGGGCCAGCTTTCTCCACAAAGTCTGATAGCAGGGCTTTATTTCCAGTCATATGTCCTGAACTTCCACTGTCCATGTTAGGTCACACACACTGTAGAGGGGGTGAATACAATGTAAAATACAATCAAATCGAACTTTTAATATTTCAAGTAACTGAAAACAAACTTTATTGAAATAATAAACTCTATTATAGTATGGAACTGTTACCTCTCAGTGATGAATAAATATCATGAGAGCTGCTAGGGTTACAATGAATAATCTTCTCGAATATGATAACACTTATAGTGTAAACCCTATGTTTGTGTTTATATACAACACAGTTACAAGATAATCGCTAATTGATATGGAATATAATTCTGCTTCCTAAAATATATCAATCAGATATCTTTTCTTCCAAGTATTCTATTTTTCATAGAATTCCTTCTTCATGCATATCTCTTCTTATGTTTATCTCGATCTTCTTTCCTTTAATCAGCTACTGTCCTTATCTGAACGTCCTTCAGCACTTAAGTTCTGATATCCATCTTCTGATGATTATCTCCTGATAATATAAGTACTGATATCCTTAAGTCCTGACTTCCAGTATAAGTACTGATTCCCAGTTAAGTACTAATTTATCCTATTAAGTAAGATCTGAAAAACTAAACATAAATCATATTAGCCATGACATTATCAAATATATCTAACAATCTCCCCCAACTTGTAAATTAGCAAAATATACAAGTTTAACAGATATTTGATGATGTCAAAAACATTAAGTACAAATGCATGAGAATTAGACTAGATAACTAAAACTTACAGTCCTTAAAGCTTTACCAATCTTTAATTTCTGATAACAACTTCAGTCTGTACAAATATCAAAATTTAAGCAGTTGTAGATCTTTGACTTGGCTTCATCTTCTGATCTCTCTGATGTCAGGAGTTGTTCTGAGATAGTTCTTCAACAAACATCTCTCAGCATATCTAAGTTCATCAATCATTCTCCTTTTAGCATCTTTAAGCTCTGCATTATCTTCACCAATTTGAAAGATTGCAGCCCTGAGATCATTAATCTTTGCTTTTCTTATATCCTGATCCAGTCTGATCAGATAAGCTTTATCAGACTCAAGATTGAATTCCACAGCCCTGTACCCTAGAAAGGTAGTTATAATTTGAGCAGAATTGGGCTTCATTTCAACTATATCACCCTTGTGATCTCTGTACTTTGGAACATATGTGCTGTCAGACTTATCAGAATAAAGCCTTTTCTGTCTCTGAATCTGATCCTTCAAATAGTTTGCAGCAGTTCCTGTCAATCTGTCATCCACTTGAAGTAAGAATAGTACATGCTCCAATTCTTCAAAATACTTCAATGGAATGGCATTTTACCTTATATGATAAACCCTACCATCTGTCATGAAGTACAACAAGATGTATTCTTTTAAGTAGGTATGGTAAACCATTTGTACAGATTCCAGTTGATTCAATCTCTCAGGAGTTGCTCCAATACCTGGTTCACTCAAGGAAGTTGGATCATTGGTAGTTGGATCACAATGCCTTTGAGTTTTAGAAGTGGCTTTTTACCAGAAGCTTCAGATTTAGATGTGACTTTCTCTGATTTAAGTCTGGCTTCTTCTTCCATTAAACTCTCCAAGTCCATTCCTGGATTTTCCTGAAGAAATAACTGTCTTGACATTTCTTCATCAAGATCTAAAAGTTCATCAGAACTTATCCTTTTTCCAGTAACAGAACTTATTCTTTTCCCAGTATCAGAACTTGTCATGTGACTTGTGATTTCAGCTTTTCTTGATGTGAAACCTCTACCTTGACTATGACCTCTACCGATTCCAGAGCTTCCTTGATCATCCTTTTCATTATCCTTCCCTTTCAGTGTCTTGTCAGTCTTGCATTTGGACTTAATTGCTTTCTCCCCCTTTTTGGCATCAGCAGGAAGTAGAAGAGAGGCAAGAAATTCCACTAAGGCTTGGATTTCAGTAAGTTGAGATTGCTGAGAAGCTTGATTTGTCAGAATATCATTAATCTGAGCTTGTTGTTTCTCTTGAGTCTTCTCAATATAAGCAATCATGTCAAAGGTAGGTTGGAAGAACTTTTTCTTATCAATCTTTTGAACTTGTTCCTGTTTGATGAATTCTTCCTGAATCTTGTGTAGCTCGGCATGAGTAGTTGAATGAAGACCTTATAGATGTTTAGTACTCAATACAGTGACTCTAAGCTGGGTTTTGAAATCATCAGAATTTAACAGTTCATCAGCTTTAGTCAAGTGCTCAGCAAGATGCTTTTCATTTGGAACACAGGAAACTGAGTTCCATTCCTTAGTCCACTCCTGTCCTGCAGGAGTTTCACTCCAAGGCACTGGTGCTTCTCTGGTAACAAACTTCTTAACAAGTTCAGACTTAAGAATAGTTTGTTGAGGAGCATGTCCTGAAGGACCTGCTGCATCAACATCTGCATTTGGAGCAGCATCACCAGTATCTCCAGCATTTGCAGCATCAGAACTTATAGAATCAGTATCTTCTGATAAAACAACAGTGTGAGTAGCAATGGAGGCTTCAGCATCCTCTAATTGCTGATCTGGTTCTAAGTTCTGATCAACAGCCATATCCTGATGCTCACCTAAATTCTGATCATCAGCATCTAGATGCAGAGAAGGTGTAGTAGATAACTCTGGAGTTTGAACAGCATCAGTAACATGTGTTGTTGAAGGATTAGTTGCTGTTGGAGATTCTAAGAGAATTACT
Organism: Apium graveolens; assembly: GCF_009905375.1. Taxonomy (NCBI): domain Eukaryota; kingdom Viridiplantae; phylum Streptophyta; class Magnoliopsida; order Apiales; family Apiaceae; genus Apium; species Apium graveolens. The sequence goes on along the minus strand of NC_133648.1, from coordinate 112,518,567 downwards.
TCAGGCACAACCAAGTTTTGAACATCAATATCAGCACTTGTGCCTGGATCAACAGGAGATACAGATGGTGTGTTGACCTTTTCAGAAACAGCTTCCTGAGATGGAGTTGATGAAGAAGAAGTGACTTTAGCAAATTCCTTTTCTTGTGAGATCAAAGATTCCTGATCCCCTTCCTGAGTTGCTACTTCTTCATCATCTGAAACAGGTCTTTTTGCCCTCTGTTTTTTGTATCGCTTTGTAGATTTGGATTCCTTGGGAGTTTCAGGAACTGTCATTCTTCTAAGCCTCTTAAGAAGCCTAAATCCCCCAATTCCAGAATCCTTCTGAGAAGTCACTTTCTCAGCTTGTGTAACAACAGGTTCTGAAGAAGGAACCTGTTCCCCAGTATCAGATTCATCTCTCAAAGCAATCTTCCTTTTCTTTTGAGGTGTTTGAGGAACAGTCTTTGTCCTCTTAGGTTTGGAAGATGAAGGCTTCACAGTAGGTGCTGAGGATGAGGGTTGAACGGTCTGTGAAGTGGAGAGATAGGATTTGATATATTGCCTGAGGGTTGGTTGAGTAGAATGAGTGGTAGGTGCTGATGGTTGTTGTGGTGTTTGGATGGTTGTTGTTGGTTGGACATCAGAATAAACAGATTTATAAGTATCAGGATCGGTAGTTACTAAGATCTGTTTTACAGACTGAGGAATCTGTAAAGGTCTAACCACTGATTTCTTAGTGTCAGCATTTATCAGGTCATTAAAGTAACATTTTGCAACCTTAAAAGGTGGAGTTGAGGAACTGACTAATTGAGGTTCATCAGTACAAAAAGTATATATAAGTTGATAGAATCTAGCAAAGTAAACAACATTCTTATCCTCTATCATCCTATCCCCAATAAAACCAATTATAGTAGTGGCAAAATCAAAATGAGTTTGGTTTATAATAGCATACCCGATGTGCTGACTCATAATAGGGATAACATCAAAATTCGAACACTTGTTCCCAAAAGCTTTAGTGATGCAGTCGAAGAAGAAGCTCCATTCTCTTCTGATATGAGCTCATTTCAACTGCCCAAGCTTTGCCAAACTCTGTTCATACCCCAAATTGGCCATTAACTCCTGAAGAGCTGATTCCTCTGGAATTGAAAAGGTACATCCTTCTGGGAGATGTAGAGCCTTGCGTATTATACCAGGAGTGACTGCATATGAATAAATCACCCACTTCGAAAACAATACTGGGAGTGCCATGTGTACCACCATTATCAAAGTGCCCAGTCCGCCAAAATGTCAGGCTGGGTCAATGCATACCCAATCTCACTGTGTGCAAGAAGATCTTGCACAAAATGCAATTCAGATGGAGCTTCAGCATGATCAAGAATTACAGCATAGTTATTTGGAACAAACTTAGCTCCATCAATGATTAAATCCTTAGGTGCCATGTGAAAAATTGAGATTTAAGAGTGCCTGTTAGGTGTTTGAGAAAATGTCTGTATGAAAAACCAACATGAGAAGAAGAAAGAGAGTAAAAGCAAGTAGAGAAAAAGTATGAAAGGAAATAAAAGATTAAAAAAATCTTCTCTCTGTCTTACTTATACTCTTTTAAAAAAAATGTAACCGTTGGACACCTGTCAGACATGCAGTAATAACGGATAGTTACTGGGCACGAGAAAACAGTAATCATTACTATACCACTTGCCGTTTTTCAAGGAAAAACCGTTCCACTTACCCAGATATTCCATTAATCAAGGTGAAACAGTTTTAATTCAGAATTGAAACCGTTCCCACTTATTTAATTATTTTTCACTGCAACATTAATATTCTGAAAATAAATCAAGTGAAAATGACCAAAATAAATCAGATGAGTAAGTACTGATAAAGTAAAATCAGAACTTAAATTAAAACAGAATTTATATGGTCATCAGAATATGAATATTTATCAGGATTTATCAATGCATTACAAAATATCTTAGAGGCAAAATCTTGAAACAAAAACAAATTTCATTAATATATCAAGAAAATACATTCATGAAATTGAAATTACATCAGAATTTATACAAGATTTTCCTAAGCTTCTAAACCTAACATCAACAGCCTTAGTCCTAGCTCAAGAAGCAGGGCAAGGCTGATGATGAAGAAAAACAGGAAGAAGAAAATAAATCATTTCTTCTTCCTACTCTCGACAAACAGAATGGCGAGTCGAATGATTCGCTCTTGCTGGCGGAGAGCTTCCAGCCTTTCCTCCTCCAATCGCTCCAGATGGCGATGGTAATCCATATAGAAGAACAGGAGGTGGGTGAGTACCTCCTGGGGTACAGAGTCCCATATTTCATCAGGAATGGCAGTGACGTGCCATTCCTGCTGCCAATCGGCACAGCTTAGCTCCATATTGAAGGTTTCGTAGTTCAAAAACATGTTGTATCTGACCCTGGTGTTTTTGATAGAAAAAGTATGAAGGTAAGTTTGTGAGAAAAGATTTGATGGGAAGGCTGTTGTGGAGTGGTTGCTTATATAGGCAAGAGAATGCCAGGAGACACAAAGAAATTTAATGTTGACAGGTAGAATTAATTCTACCTCATCTCCCCAGACTTGGAAAAAGAAAAACATTCATTGGAAAGAGAAAATATGGTTTAATGCGCACAAAAAGCAAGTAAAAGTTGACTGTTCAAGTACGAGTACCACTAACCCTAACCATAGTGATTATTAATCTTCCACTTCAACATATACTAGGTTGAACCGAGACTGTTTCCAAATTTTATCCACAAATAAGTCAAGTAAAGAATTAGACTGTAATATCAGAACTTAGACTTATATCAGAACTTAACAGTCATCAGAACATAATTTCTTAACTCGAAAAAGGAATGCCTATCTTAGTAAGTCCTCATACAAGTTCTGATTTATATTCTTCAGAACTTAATCATCAGAACATGCAATCAGAACTTGTCCTCAGAATTGGTGCAATGTGACACAATGACTGTTCATCTAAAACAACATAGATCACCACAGTGATTTTCATCATTCATATGGAGTGATTAGTGTGTGCATTAAGCTAAATATCAGACAAAGAGTAAAGTCTAATTTACTTCAGTACATCTTAGAAATAAGGCATAACTAAAACTTTGCTAAAGAGCTGTCATTATTCTGAAACCTACTGTTGAATGAGTTCATGCATGAGTCCACCTCAACTATTGTGTGCTAATTTTATGCATCTTTTTGAATTCCATTTTACAGAGGCTTCTCAGTGTAAGTGAGTCATGACTGCTCATCAGAATTTATGCTATTATCAGAGTATTTCTCCAGTAATCATAGAGTGTGAAAAGTCACCAAGAAAATATTTTATTTGCTTTTCAGATGCATATTACTTAATACCAGCAATGCACTTGGGTCTTCCCTTCCACATTTTTACTCTAGATCTCAAAGGAGTACCTGATTTTTAATCCTTGATTCTTTTGCTTTTTCTTTTGATAAGTGAGGTTTATCAGCACTTAGTACATTCAACAGATTTACTAGCATCAGAACTTAACAGATGAGTCGCATTATTCTAGTTTGTGACTTAGTAATAAGATACATAAAGTAAACTCAACTATGCTCAATTATCAGAATTTGCTTGTGTCAACAGATTTCCACAGAAATAATTACTTCTTACATGGGATCCCTTGTTTATTGAAGACTACTGGGTCAGCATCTAGCACAGTTATCCTCATAGGATTGAATAGTTACTGAAATAGACATATCACTTATCAGAGTTTAGAAACATATTTCAGACAACAGTCAGTACTTAAACACATTTGTCAATTAAGCACAGAACAAAAGAGATTAAATTCTGTAAATACTGATCATAAAGTCTGATATAACAGAATAAAACCAAGCAGATTTAGAGAAAGAACCTGAAACCATTCCAAGTTCATTTACCAATCTTGTAAAAGTGGCTTCACACAATGGTTTTGTGAAGATATCTGCTAGTTGTTGATCTGTTGGAACAAAGTGCAATTCCACTGTACCTTCATCCACATGTTCCCTTATGAAGTGGTACCTGATGCTGATGTGCTTTGTCATAGAGTGTTGAACTGGATTACCTGTCGTAGCAATAGCACTTTGATTATCACAGTAAATAGGGATTTTGAAATATGTTAACCCATAATCCAGTAACTGATTCTTCATCCAAAGAATCTGTGCACAACAACTTCCTGCAGCAATATACTCTGCTTCTGCAGTTGATGTGGAAATTGACTTTTGTTTCTTGCTAAACCAAGAAACCAATCTGCCTCCAAGAAATTGGCAGCTTCCACTTGTGCTTTTCCTGTCAATTTTGCAACCTGCAAAATCTGCATCTGAGTAACCTATTAGTTTAAAATCTGATTCTCTGGGATACCACAATCCCAGATCAGCTGTTCCCTTAAGATACTTGAAAATTCTTTTCACAGCTGTTAAATGAGGTTCTCTTGGATCTGCTTGAAATCTTGCACAAAGACAAGTTTCTGGTGTACTTAGTTTGACAAATAAAAGTACCTTCTTCATTCTGCTTGACTTGAAGGCCTAGAAAATAGCTAAGTTCCCCCATCATACTCATCTGATGCCTTGACTGCATCAGTTTGGCAAACTTCTTGCAAAGTCTGTCATTTGTAGACCCAAAAATGATATCATCAACATAAATCTGGTCCAGAAGTAAGTCCTTTCCATGGTTGAGATAGAACAGTGTTTTGTCTATAGTCCCTCTGTTGAATCCACTTTCCAGAAGAAACTGAGCTAAAGTCTCATACCATACTCTGGGAGCTTGCTTAAGTCCATAAAGTGCTTTATCAAGCCTGTAGACGTAATCTGGATGTTTGGAATCTACAAAGCCTGGAGGTTGTTCAACATATACTTCCTCTTCCAATTCTCCATTGAGAAAAGCACTTTTCACATCCATTTGAAAGACAGTAAACTTCTTGTGAGCAGCATAAGTCAAAATTATCCTTATGGCTTCTAATCTAGCAACTGGTGCAAATGTTTCATCATAATCAATTCCCTCCTGTTGAGAATATCCTTTTGTAACCAGCCTTGCCTTATTCCTTGTAATTATGCCATCACTGTCAGTTTTGTTTCTGAATACCCACTTTGTACCAACAACAGATCTATTCTTTGGTCTTGGCACTAGGGTCCAGACTTTGTTTCTTTCAAATTCATTTAACTCTTCCTGCATTGCTTGCACCCAATCAGCATCTTGAAGAGCTTCTTCCACTTTCTTTGGCTCAGTCTGAGAGAGAAAAGAATTGTAAAGATATTCGTTTGAAGTACCTGTTCTAGTTCTGACACCTGCATCAGGATTTCCAATTATCAAATCAGGTGTATGTGATTTAGTCCACTTCCTTGCAGATGGAAGGTTTTCTCTAGAACTGGATGCTCCCCCATGATCCATGCTGTCTTTATTTTCATTTTATGATGCTCCCCCTGAAACTATGCTCTCTGAGTTGGATTCTTCAGAATTTAGATTTTCAGCACTATCAGAACTTGGCTTATCAGAACTTGATGAATCAGAACTTGAAGAGCCAGATGTATGTTCTGATGCTTCTTGAGATGTGTTAAGATCTTGAGTATGCTCCCCCTGCATAGGTGCATCTTCCTTTGGCGTAGTCACCACTGTTTCAATAACATCAGAGTTTAATCCATCAGAGTTTACAGTATCAGGACTTAGACTGTCAGGATTTTCAGTATCAGAATTTGAGTCTTCATTTTCAAATCTCAGCTGATCATGGTCAATAAAATCTTCAAGACCAGTATTCTTCTTGTCATCAAAAGAGACATTGATAGATTCCATGACTACTTTTGTTCTCAAATTATAGACTCTGAAGGTTTTTGTGGAAAGTGGATATCCAACAAATATTCCTTCATTAGCTTTTAGATCAAACTTGGATAGCTGTTCAGGATGAGTCTTGAGAACAAAACACTTGCATCCAAATACATGAAAGTACTTCAGATTTGGCTTCTTTTTCTTCACCATCTCATATGGTGTTTTTCCTTGCTTGTTAATGAGTGTTGCATTTTGAGTAAAACAAGCAGTCTGCACAGCTTCAGCCCAGAAATAGGTTGGAAGCTTTGCTTCTTCAAGCATTGTACGTGCAGCTTCAATGAGAGTTCTATTCTTCCTTTCAACAACTCCATTTTGCTGTGGAGTTCCAGGAGCAGAAAATTCCTGCTTAATTCCATGGTTTTTACAGAACTCTTCCATTATCAAATTCTTGAACTCAGTGCCATTATCGCTCCTTATTGTTTTCACAGAATCTTTGACCAATTTATCCAGATGTTTGACATGATCAATCAAGATAGATGCAGTTTCACTTTTTGTGTGCAAGAAATACACCCATGTGTATCTAGTGAACTCATCCACTATGACCAGTACATATTTCTTCTTTGCAATAGACATGACATTTACTGGACCAAATAGATCAGCATGTAATAGATGATAAGGGTCAAGAATTGATGATTCAGTTTTGCTCTTGAATGAAGATTTTCTTTGTTTGGCCTTCTGACAAGAATCACAAAGGCCATCAGGAGCAAATACTGACTTTGGCAGTCCTCTCACAAGATCTTTCTTGACCAGCTCATTTATATTGTTAAAATTTAAATGAGAGAGTTTCTTGTGCCAATTCCAGCTTTCTTCAATTGATGCTCTACTCATCAGACAGATTGCAGAACCATCAGTACTTGTTGAAAGCTTAGCTTCATAAATGTTACCACGCCTGTATCCTTTTAGAATAACCTTGCCTTTAGATTTACTCACAACTTCACAGTGTTCTTCAAAGAAATCAACATGATAACCTCTGTCACAGATTTGACTTATACTCAGCAGATTGTGTTTAAGTACTGAGACCAGAGCTACTTCTTTAATGATGACATTCCCAAGATTGATATTGCCATATTCCAGTGTTTTTCCAATGTTGCCATCTCCATAAGAAACACGTGGGCCAGCTTTCTCCACAAAGTCTGATAGCAGGGCTTTATTTCCAGTCATATGTCCTGAACATCCAACATCCAGAACTAGGATATTTTTCCTGTTGCCCTGCAATCACAAAGACCATTAATTATTAGTTTTAAGGATCCAGACTTGTTTGGATCCTTTGGCCTTATCAAGTTTGTTAACATTTGCAGCGAATTTAGTATCAGAGTTTATGTTAACATGTTAGATATATTTGATAATGTCATGGCTAATATGTTTTATGTTTAGATTTCAGATCTTATTTGAACAGGACAAATCAGTACTTAACTGATCAGTACTTATACTGGACATCAGGACTTAAGAGATATCAGTACTTATGTTATCAGGAGATAAGCATCAGGAGATAGATATCAGAACTTAAGTGCTGAAGGACGATCAAATAAGGACAGCAGCTGATTAAAGTTAAGAAGATCAAGATAAACATAAGAAGAGATATGCATGAAGAAGGAATTCCATAAAGAATGGAATACTTGGAATAAAAGATATCTGATTGATATATATTAGGAAGCAGAATTATATTCCATATCAATTAGCGATTATCTTGTAACTGTGTAATATATAAACACAGACATAGGGTTTACACTATAAGTGTTATCATTATCGAGAATATTATTTACTGTAACCCTAGCAGCTCTCGTGATATTTTGTTCATCACTGAGAGATAACGGTTCTAGATTGTAACAGAGTTTATTGTTTCAATAAAGTTTGTTTTCTGTTACATAAGTTCTTGAAGTTTGATTTGATTGTAATAAACACTGTATTCACCCCCTCTACAGTGAAAGTGTGACCTAACAAGTGGTATCAGAGCCTGCTGTTAACACACATACAGTTAAAGATCCAAACACAATCATGTCTGACACAGAAACTCCAACTAAGCCTGCCAAAACTGAGGAATCATCAAAGACATTAATTCAGAGTCGATATGAGACCATCAGAGTTCCCATACTGAGACCATCTGAATATCCCATATGGAAGGTAAGGATGACCATGTTTCTGGAAGCAACAGATCCAGAATATCTTGATAGAATCAAGGAAGGGCCTCACAAACCTACCAAGCTCGCTGTTGTAGTTGCAGGTGAAGCAGCAATGACTGTACCAAAGGAAAAGAGTGATTACACTGCTGAAGATATAGCATCTATTGCTAAGGATGCCAAGGTACGACACTTACTGCATAGTGCCATTGATAATGTAATGTCAAACAGGGTAATCAACTGCAAGACTGCCAAGGAGATATGGGATGCACTGGAGACAAGGTGTCAAGGAACTGAAACAGTTAAGAAGAACAGAAAGACAATACTCACTCAAGAGTATGAACATTTTGACTCAAAATCTAATGAGTCATTGAATGATTTATATGATAGATTTGTCAAACTTTTGAATGATTTGTCATTGGTTGATAAAGAGTATGATCTTGAAGATACCAACCTAAAATTCCTGTTAGCTCTTCCTGAATGCTGGGATTTGAAGGCAACAACAATAAGAGACAACTACAATCTTGACAAAATAACTCTTGATGAAATCTATGGAATGCTCAAGACTCATGAACTTGAGATGGAACAAAGAAGCAAGAGGAAAGGAGGAAAGTCAAGGACAGTTGCTCTCAAAGCTGAAGAGGAATCCCCCAAAGCACCTTCCTCAAAGAAAGACAAGGGTAAAGCTCTTTTCATAAAGTCTGATACTGAGTCATCAAGTTCTGAGAGTGATGATGACTCGGATTCTGAAAGCTTGCCTGAAACTGATGCTGATGAGGAGATGATGAAGCTGTGTGCTCTTATGGTGAAAGGAATCACAAAGATTGCATACAGGAAGTTCAGGAAGGGAAAGAAGTTTTCCAGGAAAGGCATAAGTTCTGATAAGAAGAATTTCAGAAGATCTGAAGGAAGAGGAGGAAAGTCTGACAGAGGAGATTACACCAATGTTAAATGTTATAATTGTGGTGAGAAAGGCCACATATCTCCTGATTGCAAGAAGACCAAGAGTGACAAAGGCAAAGCTCTTGTCACAAAGCAGAAAAGCTGGACAGACACCTCAGACTCTGAAAGTGAGGAGAACTATGCATTGATGGCAAATGCTGATAAATCAAGTTCTGAGAGCAGTTCTGAAGCTGCTGAAACAAAGGTACCTCAGACTACTTATGCTTTTCATACTGATGATATTAATGAGTTGAGAAGATATCTTAAAACCATGTTTGTTAGTTATAGAGATCAAACTTTAACATGTGAAAGATTAACTTCTGAAAATCTTGCTTTTAGGAAAAGAAATGATTTTTTAGAAAAAGAGTTAGTCATGTTCCATCAAACTCAGAAGGATAGAGATGATGCTTTTTATGTTAAGGATGAAGTGCTAAAAATGAATGAATCTCTAAAAACTGAGTTAGAAAAGGAGAGAGAGATTATTAGGACTTGGACTAACTCTGGCAAAACAACTCAAAATTTGCTAAGCAGTGGAAACTGGAAAGAGGGCTTAGGTTATGGAGAAAATAAAAATGAAAAAGGAACTGTAGAAATTAAGCCTGTTGATAAGCAAAAGCCGAAGTTAAAACCTGTTAAGTTTGTAACTGAAAAATCTGAAAATGAGAAATCAGAAGTTAAAAAGGAATTAGCTTCTGACAAACTAAAACAGGAAAAGACAGCTGAAGTTAACATAGGCTTAATGACAAAGAAGCAGCTTAAGCATAAGCTGAAAGATGTTAAGAATGCAAACAAGGTAAAATCACCTAGGAAAAACAGGAATGGAAAGGAAGGTGTGAATAAAAGCAATAACTATAAATCTGTTTCTGATGCTCCTAGGAAAGCATGTCATAACTGTGGAAGTTCTAACCATCTGGCTTCTTTTTGCAGGAAGAATAAGAATATTAACTCCTTATCTTCAAAATCAGGAGTTAAGAGTCAGTCTGTTAGATACAAACCACAAAATCCTTGTTTTCATTGTGGTAGTTTATGGCATTCCATTTATACTTGTAAGGAATATCATAGTTTGTACTATGATTATTATCAAATAAAACCTTCTTTAAAGAAAGTTTCTGTTGTTCCTTCTAGTGTAAGTTCTGATTCAAAGTCTGGTAGTATAAGTTCTGATAAGAAAACTGTTAACATAAAATCTGATGCTAAATCCGCTGCAAATGTTAATAAACCTAAAAAGGCCAAAGGATCCAAGCAAGTCTGGGTCCTTAAAACTAATAATTAGTGGTCTTTTTGATTGCAGGGCAACAGGAAAAATATTTTAGTTCTGGACAGTGGATGTTCAGGACATATGACTGGAAATAAGGCCCTGCTATCAGACTTTGTGGAGAAAGCTGGCCCAAGTGTTTCTTATGGAGATGGCAACATTGGAAAAACTTTGGGATATGGCAATATCAATCTTGGGAATGTCATCATTAAAGATGTAGCTCTGGTCTCAGGACTTAAACACAACTTACTGAGTATAAGTCAAATCTGTGACAGAGGTTATCATGTTGATTTCTTTGCAGAACATTGTGAAATAGTTAGTAAATCTAAAGGAAAAGTTGTTCTAAAGGGATTCAGGCGTGGTAACATTTATGAAGCTAAGCTTTCAACAAGTTCTGATGGTTCTGCAATCTGTTTAGTGAGTAGAGCCTCAATTGAAGAAAGCTGGAATTGGCACAAGAAACTCTCTCATTTAAACATCAACAAGATAAATGAACTGATCAAGAAAGATCTTGTGAGAGGACTGCCAAAATCAGTGTTTGCTCCTGATGGTCTTTGTGACTCATGTCAGAAGGCCAAACAAAGAAAATCTTCATTCAAGAGCAAGACTGAATCATCAATTCTTGAGCCTTATTATCTACTTCATGTTGATCTATTTGGTCCAGTGAATGTCATGTCTATTGCAAAGAAAAAATATGCGTTGGTCATAGTAGATGAGTTCACCAGATACATATGGGTGTATTTCTTGCACACAAAAAATGAAACTGCATCTATCCTGATTGATCATGTCAAACATCTGGATAAATTGATCAAAGATTCTGTGAAAATTTTGAGGAGTGATAATGGCACTGAATTCAAGAATCTGATAATGGAAGAGTTCTGCAAAAATCATGGAATAAAGCAGGAATTTTCTGCTCCTGGAACTCCACAGCAAAATGGAGTTCTTGAAAGGAAGAATAGAACTCTCATTGAAGCTGCACGAACAATGCTTGAAGAAGCAAAGCTTCCAACCTATTTCTGGGCTGAAGCTGTGCAGACTGCTTGTTTTACTCAAAATGCAACACTCATTAACAAGCATGGAAAAACACCATATGAGATGGTGAAGAACAAGAAGCCAAATCTGAAATACTTTCATGTATTTGGATGTAAGTGTTTTGTTCTCAAGACTCATCCTGAACAGCTATCCAAGTTTGATCTAAAAGCTGATGAGGGAATCTTTGTTGGATATCCACTTTCCACAAAAGCCTTCAGAGTCTATAATTTGAGAACAAAAGAGGTCATGGAATCTATCAATGTCTCTTTTGATGACAAGAAGATCACTGGACTTGAAGATTGCATTGATCATGATCAGCTGAGATTTGAAAATGAAGATTTATATTCTGATACCTTAAGTCCTGACAGTCTAAGTCCTGATACTGTAAACTCTGATGGATTAAACTCTGATGTTATTGAAACTATGGTGACTACGTCCAAGGAAGATGCACCAATGCAGGGGGAGCATACTCAAGATATTATCACATCTCAAGAAGCATCAGAACACACATCTGGCTCTTCAAGTTCTGATTCGTCAAGTTCTGATAAGCCAAGTACTGATAGTGCTGAAAATCTAAATGCTGAAGAATCCAACTCAGAGAGCATAGTTTCAGGGGGAGCATCAGAAAATGAAAACGAAGACAGCATGAATCATGGGGGAGCATCCAGTTCTAGAGAAAACCTTCCATCTGCACGGAAGTGGACAAAATCACATACACCTGATTTGATAATTGGAAATCCTGATGCAGGTGTCAGAACTAGAACAGGTACTTCTAATGAATGTCTTTACAATTCTTTTCTCTCTCAGTCTGAGCCAAAGAAAGTGGAAGAAGCTCTTCAAGATGCTGATTGGGTGCAAGCAATGCAGGAAGAGTTGAATGAATTTGAAAGAAACAAAGTCTGGACCTTAGTGCCAAGACCTAAGAATAGATCTGTTGTTGGTACAAAATGGGTATTCAGAAACAAAACTGACAGTGATGGCATAATTGTAAGGAACAAGGCAAGGCTGGTTGCAAAAGGATATTCTCAACAGGAAGGAATTGACTATGATTAAACATTTGCACCAGTTGCTAGGTTAGAAGCCATAAGGATATTCATGGCTTATGCTGCTCACAAAAAGTTTACTGTCTTTCAAATGGATGTGAAAAGTGCTTTTCTCAATGGAGAATTGGAGGAGGAAGTATATGTTGAACAACCTCCAGGCTTTGTAGATTCCAAATATTCAGATTATGTCTACAGGCTTGATAAAGCACTTTATGGACTTAAGCAAGCTCCTAGAGCATGGTATGAGACTTTAGCTCAGTTTCTTCTGGAAAGTGGATTCAACAGAGGAACTATTGACAAAACACTATTCTATCTCAACCATGGCAAGGACTTACTTTTGGTCCAGATTTATGTTGATGATATCGTTTTTGGGTCTCCAAATGACAAACTTTGCAAAAAGTTTGCCAAACTAATGCAGTCAAGATATCAGATGAGTATGATGGGAGAACTTAGTTATTTTCTGGGCCTTCAAGTCAAGCAGAGTGAAGAAGGCACTTTTATTTGTCAATCTAAGTACACCAGAAACTTGCTGAAGAAATTTGGAATGCAAGACTGTTCAAGTGCATCCACTCCCATGGCCACTGCAACAAAACTGGATAAGAATACTGGTAATTCAGTAGATATTACTGATTACAGAGGTATGATTGGCTCACTTCTCTATCTAACTGCTAGTAGACCAGATATCATGTTTGCTACCTGTCTTTGTGCAAGATTTCAAGCAGATCCAAGAGAACCTCACTTAACAGCTGTAAAAAGAATCTTTAAGTATCTTAAAGGAACAGCTGATCTAGGATTATGGTATCCTAGAGAATCAGATTTTAAATTAATAGGTTACTCAGATGCAGATTTTGCAGGTTGCAAAATTGACAGGAAAAGCACAAGTGGAAGCTGCCAATTTCTTGGAGGCAGATTGGTTTCTTGGTATAGCAAGAAACAAAAGTCAATTTCCACATCAACTGCAGAAGTAGAGTATATTGCTGCAGGAAGCTGTTGTGCACAGATTCTTTGGATGAAGAATCAGTTACTAGATTATGGGTTAACATATTTCAAAATCCCTATTTACTGTGATAATCAAAGTGCTATTGCTATGACAGGTAATCCAGTTCAACACTCTATGACAAAGCACATCAGCATCAGGTACCATTTCATCAGGGAACATGTGGATGAAGGTACAGTGGAATTGCATTTTGTTCCCACAGATCAACAAGTAGCAGATATCTTCACAAAACCACTGTGTGAAGCTACCTTTACAAGATTGGTAAATGAACTTGGAATGATTTCAGGTTCTTTCTCTAAATCTACTTAAACTTGTTCTATGTTATCAAACTTTATGATCAGTATTTACAGAATTAATCTCTTTGTGTATTCTGTGCTTAATTGATAAATGTTTTTAAGTACTGACTGTTGTCTGATATATATCTCTTAACTCTAATAAGTGATATATCTGTTTAAGTAATCATTCAATCCTATGAGGATAATTGTGCTAGATACTGACCTACTAGTCTTCAATAAACAAATGATCCCATGAAAGAAGTAATTATTTCTGTGGAAATCTTATGACATAAGCAAATTCTGATACTTGAGCTTAGTTTAGTTTACTTTATTCATCTTATTACTAAGTCCCAAATTAGAATAATGCTACTCATCTGTTTAAGTTCTGATTCTAGTAAAACTGCTGAATGTACTAAGTGCTGATAAACCTCACTTATCAAAAGAAGAAGAAAAAGAATCAAAGAATAATATCAGGTACTCCTTTGAGATCTAGAGTAAAAATATGAATGGGACGACCCAAGTGCATAGCTGGTATTAAGTAAATATGTATTAGAAAAGCAAAATATTTTCTTGGTGACTTTTCACACTCTATGATTACTGGAGAAATACTCTGATAATAGCATAAATGCTGATAAGCAGTCGTAACTCACTTACACTGAGAAGCCACTGTAAAATAGAATTTAAAAAGATGCATAAAATTAGCACAAAAACAGTTGAGGTGGACTCATGCATGAACTCATTTATCAGTAGGTTTCAGGATAATGACAGCTCTTTAGCAAAATTTTAATTATGACTTATTTTTAAGATGTACTGCAGTAAATCAGACTTTACTCTTTATTAGTTATTTAGCTTAAGGCACACACAAATCACTCCATATGAATGATGAAATTTTTGTGGTGGTCTATGTTCTTTTAGACAAACAGTCACTGTGTCACCTTGCACAAATTCTGAGGACACGTTCTAGTTATATGTTCTGATGATTAAGTTCTGAAGACTATAACTCAGAACTTGTATGAAAACTTACTAAGATAGATATTCCTTGTTCGAGTTAAGACATTCTGTTCTGATGACTGTTAAGTTCTGGTATAGGTCTAAGTTCTGATTTTTCAGTCTAACCCTTTACTTGACTTATCTGTGAGTAAAATTTGGTAACAGTCTCAGATTAATTTAGAATATGATGAAGTGGAAGATTAATAGTCTATGGTTAGGACTAATGGCACTCGTCCTTGAACAATTCACTCTTGTTACATGTGCACATTCCTTTTCAAATGACTGTTATTCTTTTTCAAGTCTAGGGAGACGTGGTAGACTTAACTCTATCTGTCAGCATTAAATATCTTCGCGTCTCTTGGCATTCTCTTGCCTATATAAACAGCCACTTCACATTAGCTTTTTCATCAATTTTTCTCACAATCTTAACTTCATATTCTTTTTCAAAAACATCATGGTCCGATTCAACATGTTTTTGAATTACCAAAATTTTCATATGGAGCTAAGCTGCGCCGACTGGCAGCAGGAGTGGCATGTAACTGCCATTCCTGAAGAGATATGGGGCTCTGTCCCACAGGCGGTGCTGAACCAACTTCTGTTCTTCGAGATGGACTACCAGATTCATCTTGATCGATTGGAGGAGGAAAGGCGGGAAGCTATCCGTCAGCAAGAGCGAATCATTCGACTCGCTATCTTGTTTGTCGAAGATAGGAAGAGGAAGATGACTTAATCTCGTCTTCTTCCTGTTCTTCTTCATCCTCAGCTTTGTCAGGCTTCTTAGCTAGGACTAAGGCTGTTGATGTTAGATTTAGAAGCTTAGGACAAGATTGTAAAAGTTCTGATGTAATTTTAATTTCATCAATGTATTATTTTGATATATTAATGGAATTTGTTTTTGTCTTATGATCTTGTCTCTGAGAAATTTTGATACGCATTGATAAATCCTGATAAATATTCTGATGATCGTATAAATTGTGTCTGACTTTAAGTTCTGATAATGTTTTATCAGTACTTACTTAACTGATTGATATTACTCATTCTCACACACAGTTTTTTTCAGAATATTGATATTGCAGAGTAAAATATTTGAATTAGTGGGAACGGTTTCAATTTTAAATTAAACTGATTCATCTTGATTAATGGAATCTACGTAAGTGGAACGGTTTTTTTCCTTGAAAAACTGCAAGTGGGTGGTAACTATTCCTTATTTACCGTGCCCATTACTTTTTGCCTTCTCTATGTATAACAGGTGTCAAGGTATTTACCACTACTTTTAAATGCATGTCTTTCATGTGTCCTCAACGGTTACTTTTTGTGTATAAGTCAAAGAGAGCAAAGATTGTCAAATCTTTTATTTACCTTTCTATTTTATCTCTCTCTTTACTTTTCAACTCTCTCATCTACTGACGATTTTCTTTTAAGAGGCATTTTCTCAAACACATTACAGGTTACCGATTTCTTTCCAAACATAATGGCACCCAAGGACATTCTCTTTGATGGAGCAAAGTTTGTTCCTAATAACTTCTCTGCGATACTCAACACTACAGAGGCACCCTCTGAACTTCATTTCATTCAGGACTTTCTCACTAGTTCTGATATTGGGTTTGCTCTAACTGAGCCTACATCCATTTCTGGAGTTCAAGTACTGGAGTTTTGGAGGAGTGGAGTATATGACAATGGTGGTGCTCAAGGGTCCCCAAGTATAATATTTTCATCAGGGGAAGATGAGTATGTTGTGACTTTGTCTACAGTTAGACAGGCATTACAACTACCTGAGGACTGTGTTTATTCTACTATTGATGACTCAGTTCTTCAACACATGATGGTTAGTCTGGGATATGAAGGAACATTGACCAAGCTTGGACAGTTGAAGAGATCTTTCATAAGGAGGGAATGGAGTTTCTTCTTTGATTGCATTACCAAAGCTTTCGCCAACAAATGTTCAAATTTTGATGCAATTCCCATATTCAGCCAACAAATCGGGTATGCACTTCTAAATCACACTGATTTTGATTATGCACGAGCAGTCTTAGGTTTTATTGGGGATAGGATGACAGAAGATCGCAATACTGTATATTTTGCAAGATTTTGTCAGCTTATTTATAGTTTTTGTGTAATCAGCCCCAAAATTTTGGTGATCTAATTCCATCTTTCAGAATAGCTAAGAGAGCTTTTACTGATTTATTATCTTCTGATAATAAAAAGGCTGTGTTAAGACCCCTCTTAATACCTTTATCTGTCAAACAAGCCTTAATCACCTATGATCCTGTGAAGTACACTGCACTTTATCCTGATGTTCAAACATCAGAACCTAGTTCATCAGCACCTACCACCTCTACTCAGCCACCTCAAACCTCTCAACCATCTCTCAGAACATATCTCAAGTCCTATGTGAAGCCTACATCTTCTAAGTCAAAGATAACAAAGACTGTTTCTCAAACACCTCAGAAGAAGAGGAGGATTACTTTGAGAGATGAATCAGATTCTGAGGAACAGATTCTTTCTTCAGAACCTGTGGTAAATGAAGCTGAGAAAGCAACTTCTCAGAAGGATTCTGATATTAGGGGTTCTAAGCTTCTTAAAAGGCTTAGACGAATGACTGTTCCTGAAACTCCAAAAGAATCCAAATCAAACAAGAAATACAAGAAACAGAGGGCAAAAAGGCCAGTTTCAGATGATGAGGAGGAAGCAGCTAAGGAAGGGGATCAGGAATCTCTGATCTCACAAGAAAAAGAATTTGATCCAGTTACTTCTTCTCCATCTACTCCATCTCAGGAAACTGTATCTGATAAGGCTAATTTCCCATCTGTGTCTCTTGGTAATCAAGGCACAAGTGCTGATAATGCTGATCAACACTTAGTTGTGCCTGGAGTAATTTTCTTAGAAGCTCCAACAACAACAAATCTTTTGCCAACACATGTTACTGATGCTATTCAAACTCCGGAATTATCTAAGTCACCTTCTCTGCATCTAGACACTGATGATCAGACTTTAGGTGAGCATCAGGATATGGCTGTTGATCAGAACTTAGCATCAGATCAGCAATTAGAGGATGCTGAAGTCTCCATTGCTACTCACACTGCTATTATATCAGATGATACTGATTCTGTAAGTTCTGATGCTGCACATGCTGGAGATACTGGTGATGCTGCTCCAACTGTAGATACTGAAGCAGCAGGTCCTTCAGGACATATTCCTCTTTCTAAGTCTGAACTAGTAAAGCAGTTTGCTACAGCGGAACCACCAGTGCCTTGGAGTGAAACTCCTGCAGGTCAGGAGTGGACTAAGGAATGGAACTCAGTTTCATGTATTCCATCTGCGTTACATCTTACTGAGCACTTGACTAAAGCTGATGAAATGTTAAATTCTGATGATTTCAAAACCCAGCTTCGTGTCACTGCATTGAGTACTAAACATCTACAAGGTCTTCATTCAACCACTTATGCAGAAATACACCAGATTCAGGAGAACTTAATCAAGCAGGAACAAGTTTGGAAACTTGATAAGAAAAAGTTCTTTCAACCTTCTATTGACAAGATTGCTTATATTGAGAAGACTCAAGATCGTCAACAAGCACAGATTGATCAAATTCTGCAAAATCAAGATTCTCAGCAATCACAATTGACTGAAATCCAATCTTCAGTGGAATTGCTTATCTCTCTTCTACTTCCTGCTGATGCCAAAAAGGGGGAGAAAGTAATTAAGTCCAAATGCAAGGATGACAAGACACTGCAAGGAAAGGATGATGAAAAAGATGACCAAGGAAACTCTGGAATGGGTGGAGGTCATAGTCAAGGTAAAAGATTCTCATCAAGAAATGCTGAAATTGCAAGTCACAGGATAAGTTCTAATACTGGGAAGAGAATAAGTTCTGATACTGGTAAAAGAATAAATTCTGATGAACTTCTAGATCTTGATGAAGAAATGTCAAGACAGTTATTTCTTCAAGAAAATCCAGGAATGGACTTGGAAAGTTTAAAGGAAGAAGAAGCTAGAATTAAATCAAAGAAAGCCACATCTAAATCTGAAGCTTCTGGTAAAAAGTCACTTCCAAAACTTAAAGGCATTGTGATTAAAGAAAAGGCACAAACTGAAGCAACACTTGCTAAATCACAACCAAAGATAGATCCAAGATCCAAGGGTAAAGAAAAGGTTGGTGAACCTGTTAAAGTTTATGTACCTCCTGAAGATGAAGAAATTACTGATGACAAAGATAATCTTGCTCTGACTTCAAGAAAAGTTCTTAAAACAACCTCTGACATGGATCAAGTTGTTCAGAGTCAAGAAATTAAAAGTTCTGATATTCAAAAGAAGCAAGTAACCTCTGACACAGCTCAAGTTAACTTGATATCAGAAGGAAGATCAAAAACACTCCTACCAGGATTCACTAAAGCAAAATAAACTCAACCTTTGAAGAATACTGCAAGTCGTTTTGAAGCTAGAGTAGTTACTGGAAAGGAAGCAAGAGATAAAACTGGATTGGGAAGTGCTGATGAAAGAAGAGTACACAACACTACTGTTGGGTCCCAATGTGTTTGTAGAAGGGGGGGTTGAATACAAACAGTACCGAATAATCGAATTAAATGCGGAATAAAAAATGTGAAACAAAATTCAAGTTAAATAAAAATATTATTAAACTTGAAAGGTGTTACAACAACTGTATCGATTACAAGGAATTAATCTCAAATTAATTATCACAAATTTAGAATAAATTCGACATGAACTTTTTCTATTTTTGCAATTATTAGAATCAAATGCTAAACGCGATTTGAGATTAAGTTCTAGGGATTTTGATCCGCTAGATTGTTATACAAGAACAAGATAAAGATTTCTAGTTGATTGAATTTAACTTTACAATCTAGAAATTTTAATCTTGAAGTTTGCAGATGAAGGATGAAATATTTGTCTTCTTTTTCTTTTCTGCTCTGTTCTTGTTTTGACTTGTATATTGGATGGATAAAATGAACTGCTGCTTGTCTACTTCTTTTTAATCAACAGAATAGAATTGAACTGGCAAGACAATCCTGAGCTCAGCAAGACAATCGGTAGGACAATGGATTGAACTAGCAAGACAATCTGAATGAACTAGCATGACAATCAGAATGAACTAGCATGACAATCAGAATGAACTAGCATGACAATCTCCTTCCTAGTGTAACTTTCGGTGAGACTATTGAAAATGGCCTAGCATGACAATCGGTATGACAATCCTGATTGTCATGCTAGTTCATTTTCAATTGTCTTGCTGATTTAATGCAGATTTTAATCCAATTTAAATTCTGAAAATTCCTAAAATTAATTCAAAATTAATTAATCAATTAATTCAATTAATTAATAAATTATTCTTCGCAGATATAAATTATTTTCTTAATTAAATTAGATGACTTAATTAATTAATAGGGAATTAATTCTAGTCTTCAACAGCACCCATCCTTCTGCAGATCTTCTGAAAATCACTGAAAATTATGAATCAATTCCACCACTTCAATGTTGACACTCGATGTACTGTCTAGTTCATGAGTGACTAACTTCCGTGACGTTTCTTCATGTCTTGACTTTGACACTTTGATTTTCTTCAGATTAAATCCTTGTAATTAATGATACCCTGACGAGATCTCTGTCACTTGATTAAATCCACGATCTTGATTTATATCACTGAGACATGATCAACTTCTTGAACTTCTTCCAGTGAATTAACTCCTCAAGTCTGTAGATGAACCTTGTTTCTGAATCCTTTGACAGATATTACTTTGCGAGATCTCTCTGATGGTCGATCCACTATTTACTTATTACATTCTTATTTAAGTTGAGTTGAATCCTCGAATATACAAATAGGTCTATGACATATGACTTACAATCTCCCCCTATTTGTTTGTTAGACAATAACACACAAATACCTAGAGGATAACTCAACTAACAAATAAGAAAAAGATATAAACATACATGCAAAGTAAATAGCAGAAAAGTTCTGGATGAGATTTAACATTTTCCAGATTCCAAGTAGATGTTCCTCTAGACTGAACATATCTTCAAGTAGTTCCATCTTCATTTGTACAACCACATTTCCTGTTGAGAAGCCCATATCTCTTGCTTCTCCCCTATGAGAATCAACTGATTAAAGAAGATCACCTTCGTTTTACCACCTCTCCCGTACAATAGGATCCGCAGATAAAAACCAATGGTACTCCCCTAACAGCTTCTTCCCTTACTAGAAAATCACCTTGTGTTTACCACCTCTCCCGTACAATAGGATCCGTAGTTAGAAACAACAATGGTGTGGTGTAGTGTACATATGATCTTTTTCTTCCTCCCTGCTATTTCTCCCCCTTAGTTGAGGAATCCTCCAAACTATTACTTAAGCTTTTATTCCCCCCTTAAAGAAGGAATGTATGCCGTCGTCTGAAGGAGTTCTCATATTTCACTTGGTTGGAAAAGAAATAACAAGTAGTTTCTCTTTCTTCCTCACAGTGAGTGTGTGATTCTGTTTAGTGTACCTCACATGTGTTTCACTCTTCTCTCCACTCGTGTTTACACTCTTTCTCACAAGTGTATCACTCCTCTCATAGCTCCATATTCCAGCTGTACCTGCAAGGAAAATCACCTTAGCCATCCTTAAGGAGGTCACAGGTGGTGCAATGGGAGTTCACAAATCCCCATCCTTGTTAAACTCGTCAGATGAATCTGAGTCATAATCTACAAGTTGCTAGTTTCCCTTTTTGGGTTCCAGATTTGAATTCTGGGAAGGTAAACAATGATCCAAAGAATTTAGCATAAAGATCAAGGTTCCCTTCTAATGTCTGTGAAGACATTTCCTTGTGACTCATCAGGTAATATCTGAATCATTGTCAACAAGTTGCCGATCTGCACCTATGTCAGATCCACTATCCGCAGATGCATCCAGGGGATTTAAGCCTGGGGAGGTAGACACTGACCACTGACATATGGCTTTTGGATCAGTATCCTCTCCTAACACCTGTAAAGGCAATTGGTCTATTAACGAACCTTAAACAATCGAATCTGACCTTAAAATGGTCGAAACTCTTGTTTCCGTCAACTCATCCTTTGTGTGTGTAACATTTCCTTGTGCATCAAGAATTGTTTATGTTTGAAATGGTGACACTACATCGGATACCTTGGCCGAAAAGCAAATTTCAATAGACGCATCCTGTTGAGAGAATGAATCTAGTAACTGTTTTTGTGCCTTTTCAGCCATTACATCTTTTTAAGAAGATGTATGGGGGCTAGCAGTTGTCTCGGTTTAAATACTACTCATCTATGTAGGAGACAGAGCTACTGGGTTGACTACAGAACCTTCCTTATGTGGTGCACTAAGGCACTATCTCCCTCACGCTCATTCATACTACATTTAGTGGTAAGAGAGTGTTGGTTGGTTCTGTTTCTGTGTTTGTCTTTACAGTCTGGGATAGACGTTGTGGGTTTTCAACCTTATGACTGTCAATGAAAGAAAGCCATTGAAGACTGAACCTGTAACACAGAATATATGGTAATAGAGAGAAAATGATTTACAATAGTGATTTCAAAAGATTTTACATGACATAAGAAATCACTAATGTAGAAAGAAGTTTGATTTTGTTTTTCAATATGAATGAGTTTTTTTTGATAAAACATTGATCACTTAGGGTAAAGTCTAAGTAATTCTCATTCATGTCAAAAGCTTACAAATATCTGCAACATAATGTTAACAACATATCATTGACCGATACTTGTCAAGTACTTTAGATACTAATTGTTATGTTGCATAATCAATATACCACTGCACATATAAAACAATATGATTGTGCTTAGTGATAAGAGAGTTATAAATATGACGACTCTACTAGTTCATATAAAATTGTAACTGCAGTTAGAGTGCCATACCATGTCCTTGACGATTGCTTGAGCAGTATACTAGTTCATACCAACCTGAAGTGAGATTGTGAAGAAGAGATTGCATGGTCCAATAGATCTGCAACTGCAAAGTTCATGAACTGTGGTGCACTGACTTCCTCTTTTGACTCACCAACCAGGAGTACACTTGTACACATCTTACTAGAGTACAATTCCAAGTGTAATGTGCAGCAGGTGCTTGATATGTCGTAATATTCTCAAGTCTCATCACTGGTGCTATATGTTGGATACTGCTTCCTGATAATAGCCTAGCACAATATACAAAATTACAATGATAACATTCCCAGCTTGCAAACAGCCATATCCCTCAGATAAACCTTTGCTGTTATCTCCAAAGGTAACCATGGGGCCAGCTTTCTCAACCACATTTGATAGCAGGGCTCTATCTCCGGTCATATGTCTTGATGATCCACTGTCAAGAATCCACACTACCGGTTATACTTGTTTAATGCCCTGCACTTCAAATAGATTAGTCCTTCTTCGGAACCCAAACTTGGTTGGGCCCGGCATACTTGTAGAATTGTCCTTTGTTAGGCAAAACAACATTTTTAATTTTAACGATCTCAACATCCTCAATGACTGAACATTTGACCTTGTAAACAGCCTTAACAAATTTCTGTTTAAGCTTAGGCACAAATGTCTCCTTTCTAGCCTTAGAAGGACTAGCAGTCTTAGACCTATCATGCTTCTTGTTATTCACATGCTGACGAGGAGTAGTCTTATCATTAGACACATGCTTACCATTAAAATAAGCATACATCATATTAAAAGCACAAGACATACAATTAGCAACACCACATGCTTTATGAGAGTGATTAACAGCAGGTAATTTATGCATGGTAGACATGGCATTATTGTTATCCAACTCATGTGTGTCTGAGTTAGTCTCAGTTGCTTTCACAACTTTGAATGGAACTTTCGACACACTTGACTTGGAAACAATCTTCTCATTAGCATGATCCTCAGCACGTATTTCTTCTTGAATAACAGAAGAGGTCGCATCAAATGGTTCAGCAATTGATGCTTTATAGAGGGGTTCATCAACCCCCTTAAGCACATGTGGTACTTCCCTCCCTTTAGCACATACATGAGGAGGGGAGTTTATGCCTAATTCTCCAATAGCAGCATTGTAATCATAACCTATTCCAGATGTTTGATTAACAGCTTGCTTACTGTAGAACTCTTTAGCCTTCGTACAAGAATTGAAGTAGGCTCTAACCTTAGTCTCAAGACCGGTGATCTTGTCTTTGAGAATAGTTTCGAGTTTTCTATAACAGTCAACTCTATTCTCTAGAAAAGATACCTATTCTTTTAATTTGTCTTGATTAATGTGCACAAGTCTTAATTCATTGACCTCTTTCTCAAGGTCTGTGATCTGTAAACTTAACAGTTCATTATCACGACGTGCACAATCTAAGTTACCTCTTAGATGATAAACCATTTCAGCATCAGAAAGTTTTACCTCTATTCTTGACGATGAAGCTTTTCCATCAATAGCCATAAGAGCAAGATTTCCTTCATCTTCATCTTCACTGTCAGTATCATCCCAGCTTCTTCCCTTTGCCAGATAAGCCCTTTCAGAGTTCTTTCTTACTTGCTTTGGCTTCCTACATTCTGTGGCAAAGTGTCCCAACTCATTGCAGTTATAGCATCTAATGGTGCTCCGATCAACCATCCCTGTTTTGTATCCACCACTGCTGGTGTTAGAGGATGAAGATCCACCTTTCTGGAATTTGTTGTAGTTGGACTTGTACTTAAGCTTGGGATTCCTCTTGAATCTGACATGGGAGAATCTCTTGACAATTTGGGCCATTGTCTCGTCTTCCAATTGCTCCAGCTCTTCCAAGGAATAAAAATCATCACTTGATTGATTTGTAGTAGGAGGATCATGTTCTGCTACTAACTCATTTTCCTCACCCTTGGAAAACTGTACCATTCTTTCTAACTGTTGAGATTGTTGTTGTTGTTGACCTTCAGCTACAAGTGCAGTAGATGTGCTGACCATTCTATCCTTCCCATAGACTTCCTTCTGTTGAATCTGCTCCAACTCATAGGTTTTTAACACTCCATAGAGCCTGTCCAAAGAAATCTCACTCAGATCTCTAGCTTCTCTAATGGCAGTGATTCTATGTTCAAGATGAGCTGGCAGTGTTAAAAGGAACTTTTTGTTGACCTCCCTGATTGAATAATACTTTCCATTGATGTTCAGGTTGTTGATCAACGCATTGTACCTCTCAAACACTTCAGTAATTCCTTCTCCTGGATTTGATTTAAAATGTTCATATTCAGAGGTTAGGATTTCCAACTTGTTCTCCCTAACTTCCTCTGTGCCTTCATTAATTACCTAAATAGTTTCCCACATGTGTTTAGAATTTTTACAGTTCATCACATGTCTGTTCATCAAGGGATCAAGGGAATCAATTAATATTAATTGAAGGCTGGCATCCAAGGAGGCTTCTTCCTTCTCAGCAGGAGTAAAATCTTCAGGCTCTTTTGGATAGGTTCTAGCTTCAGTAGTCACCACACCATCTATTATTACATCCGGTTCAATAACCATCGGAGTTTTTATACCCTTCTTTAACAAGTTTGAATATTTGGGATTTGCAACTTGTAAAAATAATAGCATCTTCTTCTTCCACATGATATAATTCTCTTTATCAAATTGTGGAATTTTAACGGTTCCAACTTTATGTGAAGTCATTATGAATTTTTGAATAAATAAAAATTCAAGGAGTTGAAAAATCACAAAAGTCTAGGATCTTGATTTGTTCGTTAATCAGAAGGCTCTGATACCAATTGTTGGGTCCCAATGTGTTTGTAGAAGGGGGGGTTGAATACAAACAGTACCGAATAATCGAATTAAATGCGGAATAAAAAATGTGAAACAAAATTCAAGTTAAATAAAAATATTATTAAACTTGAAAGGTGTTACAACAACTGTATCGATTACAAGGAATTAATCTCAAATTAATTATCACAAATTTAGAATAAATTCGACATGAACTTTTTCTATTTTTTCAATAATTAGAATCAAATGCTAAACGCGATTTGAGATTAAGTTCTAGGGATTTTGATCCGCTAGATTGTTATACAAGAACAAGATAAAGATTTCTAGTTGATTGAATTTAACTTTACAATCTAGAAATTTTAATCTTGAAGTTTGCAGATGTAGGATGAAATATTTGTCTTCTTTTTCTTTTCTGCTCTGTTCTTGTTTTGACTTGTATATTGGATGGATAAAATGAACTGCTGCTTGTCTACTTCTTTTTAATCAACAGAATAGAATTGAACTGGCAAGACAATCCTGAGCTCAGCAAGACAATCGGTAGGACAAAGGATTGAACTAGCAAGACAATCTGAATGAACTAGCATGACAATCAGAATGAACTAGCATGACAATCAGAATGAACTAGCATGACAATCTCCTTCCTAGTGTAACTTTCGGTGAGACTATTGAAAATGGCCTAGCATGACAATCGGTATGACAATCCTGATTGTCATGCTAGTTCATTTTCAATTGTCTTGCTGATTTAATGCAGATTTTAATCCAATTTAAATTCTGAAAATTCCTAAAATTAATTCAGAATTAATTAATCAATTAATTCAATTAATAAATAAATTATTCTTCGCAGATATAATTTATTTTCTTAATTAAATTAGATGACTTAATTAATTAATAGAGAATTAATTCTAGTCTTCAACAGCACCCATCCTTCTGCAGATCTTCTGAAAATCACTGAAAATTATGAATCAATTCCACCACTTCAATGTTGACACTCGATGTACTGTCTGGTTCATGAGTGACTAACTTCCGTGACGTTTCTTCATGTCTTGACTTTGACACTTTGATTTTCTTCAGATTAAATCCTTGTAATTAATGATACCCTGACGAGATCTCTGTCACTTGATTAAATCCACGATCTTGATTTATATCACTGAGGCATGATCAACTTCTTGAACTTCTTCCAGTGAATTAACTCCTCAAGTCTGTAGATGAACCTTGTTTCTGAATCCTTTGACAGATATTACTTTGCGAGATCTCTCTGACGGTCGATCCACTATTTACTTATTACATTCTTATTTGAGTTGAGTTGAATCCTCGAATATACAAATAGGTCTATGACATATGACTTACAACTACCAATGATCCAACTTCCTTGAGTGAACCAGGTATTGGAGCAACTCCTGAAAGATTGAATCAACTGGAATCTGTACAAATGGTTTACCATACCTACTTGAAGGAACACATCTTGTTGTATTTCATGACAGATGGTAGGGTATATCATATAAGACAAAATGCCATTCCATTGAAGTATTTTGAAGAATTGGAGCATGTATTATTCTTACTTCAAGTGGATGACAGATTGACAGGGACTGCTGCAAACTATTTGAAAGAACAGATTCAGAGACAGAAAAGACTTTATTCTGTTAAGTCTGACAGCATATATGTTCCAAAGTACAGAAATCACAATGGTGATATTGTTGATATGAAGCCTAATACTGCACAGATCAGAACATATCTTGGTATTAAGGGGCTTGAGTTTAATCTAGAGTCTGACAAAGCCTATGTCATAAGACTAGATCAGGAGTTGAGAAAAGCAAAGATTAATGATCTCAGAGCTGCAATATTTCAAACTGGTGAAGATACTGCAGAGCTTAAAGATGTCAAACGGAGAATGATTGATGAACTCAGATATGCTGAGAAATGTTTGTTGAAGAATTATCTCAGAACAACTCCTGACATCAGAGAGATCAGAAAATGATGAAGCCAAGTCGAAGATCTACAACTGCTTAAATTCTGATATTTATACAGACTGAAGTTGTTATCAGAAGTTGAAATTGGTAAAAGCTTTAAGGACTGTAAGTTGTAGTTATCTTGTCTAATTCTCATGCATTTGTACTTAATGTTTTTGACATCATCAAATATCTGTTAAACTTGTATATTTTGCTAATTTACAAGTTGGGGGAGATTGTTAGATATATTTGATAATGTCATGGCTAATATGTTTTATGTTTAGATTTCAGATCTTATTTGAACAGGACAAATCAGTACTTAACTGATCAGTACTTATACTGGACATCAGGACTTAAGAGATATCAGTACTTATGTTATCAGGAGATAAGCATCAGGAGATAGATATCAGAACTTAAGTGCTGAAGGACGATCAGATAAGGACAGCAGCTGATTAAAGTTAAGAAGATCAAGATAAACATAAGAAGAGATATGCATGAAGAAGGAATTCCATAAAGAATGGAATACTTGGAATAAAAGATATCTGATTGATATATATTAGGAAGCAGAATTATATTCCATATCAATTAGCGATTATCTTGTAACTGTGTAATATATAAACACAGACATAGGGTTTATACTATAAGTGTTATCATTATCGAGAATATTATTTACTGTAACCCTAGCAGCTCTCGTGATATTTTGTTCATCACTGAGAGATAACGGTTCTAGATTGTAACAGAGTTTATTATTTCAATAAAGTTTGTTTTCTGTTACATAAGTTCTTGAAGTTTGTTTTGATTGTAATAAACACTGTATTCACCCCCTTTACAGTGAAAGTGTGACCTAACATAACATTTTTCTTATCAGAACTTACACTATCAGACTTTGAATCAGAATTTACACTAGAAGGAACAATGGAAACTTTCTTCAAATAAGGTTTTATTTGATAATAATCATAGTACAAACTATGATATTCCTTACAAGTATAAATGGAATGCCATAAACTACCATAATGAAAACAAGGATTTTGTGGTTTATATCTAACAAACTGACTCTTAACTCCTGATTTTGAAGGTAAGGAGTTTATGTTCTTATTCTTCCTACAAAAAGAAGCCAGATGGTTAGAACTTCCACAATTATGACACGTTTTCCTAGGAGCATCAGGAACAGGTTTATAATCATTGCTTTTATTCACACCTTCCTTTCCATTCCTATTTTTCCTAGGTGATTTAACCTTGTTTGCATTCTTAACATCTTTCAGCTTATGCTTAAACTGCTTCTTAGTCATTAAGCCTACGTTTACTTCAGCTATCTTTTCCTGTTTTAGTTTGTCAGAAGTTAATTCCACTTTAACTTCTGATTTCACATTATCAGACTTTACAGTTACAAACTTAACAGGTTTTAACTTTGACTTTTGCTTAACAACAGGCTTAATTTCTACAATTCCTTTATCATTCTTATCCTCTCCATAACCTAAGCCCTCTTTCCAATTTTCACTACTTAGCAAATTTTGAGTTGTTCTGCCAGAGTTAGTCCAAGTCCTGATTATCTCTCTTTCCTTTTCTAACTCAGTTTTTAGAGATTCATTCATTTTTAGCACTTCATCCCTAACATAAAGAGCATCATCTCTATCCTTCTAAGTTTGATGGAACATAACTAACTCTTTTTCTAAGAAATCATTTCTTTTCTTAAAAGCAAGATTTTCAGAAGTTAATCTTTCACATGTTAAAGTTTGATCTCTATAACTAACAAACATGGTTTTAAGATATCTTCTCAACTCATTAATATCATCAGTATGAAAAGCATAAGTAGTCTGAGGTACCTTTGTTTCAGCAGCTAAAGAACAGCTCTCAGCACTTTCTTTATCAGCATTTGCCATCAATGCATAGTTCTCCTCACTTTCAGAGTCTGAGGTGTCTGTCCAGCTTTTCTGCTTTGTGACAAGAGCCTTGCCTTTGTCACCCTTTACCTTCTTGCAATCAGGAGATATGTGGCCTTTCTCACCACAGTTATAGCATTTGACATTGGTATAATCTCCTCTATCAGACTTTCCTCCTCTGCCTTCAGATCTTCTGAAATTCTTCTTATCAGAACTTATGCCTTTCCTGGAAAAATTCTTTCCGTTCCTGAACTTCCTGTATGCAATCTTTGTGATCCCTTTCACCATAAGAGCACACAGCTTCATCATCTCCTCATCAGCATCAGTCTCAGGCAAGCTTTCAGAATCTGAGGCATCATCACTTTCAGAACTTGATGACTCAGTATCAGACTTTGTGAAAAGAGCTTTACCCTTGTCTTTCCTTGAGGTAGCTGCCTTGGGGGATTCTTCTTCAGCCTTAAGAGCAACTGTCCTTGACTTTCCTCCTTTCCTCTTGCTTCTTTGTTCCATCTCAAGTTCATGAGTCTTGAGCATTCCATTAATTTCATCAAGAGTTGTTTCATCAAGATTATAGTTGTCTCTTATTGTTGTTGCCTTCAAATCCCAGCATTCAGGAAGAGCTAACAGGAATTTAAGGTTTGAATCTTCAAGATCATACTCTTTATCAACCAATGACAAATCATTCAAAAGTTTGACAAATCTATCATATAAATCAGTCAATGACTCATTAGCCTTTGAGTCAAAGTGTTCATACTCTTGAGTGAGTATTGTCTTCCTGTTCTTCTTAATTGTGTCGGTTCCCTGACACCTTGTTTCCAGAGCATCCCATATCTCCTTAGCAGTCTTGCAGTTGATTACCCTGTTTGACATTAAATTATCAATGACACTATGCAGTAAGTGTCGTACCTTAGCATCCTTAGCAATTGATGATATATCTTCAGCAGTATAATCACTCTTCTCCTTTGGTACGGTCTTTGCTGCTTCACCTGCAACTGTAACAGCCAGCTTGGTTGGTTTGTGAGGCCCTTCCTTAATTCCATCAAGATATTCTGGATCTGTTACTTCCAAGAACATGGTCATCCTCACCTTCCATATGGCATATTCAGATGGTCTCAGTATGGGAACTCTGATGGTCTCATACCGACTCTGAATTTGTGTCTTTGGTGGTTCTTCAGTTTTGGTAGGCTTAGTTGGAGTTTCTGTGTCAGACATGATTGCGTTTGGATCTTTAACTGTATGTGTGTTAACAGATAAGCTCTGATACCACTTGTTAGGTCACACACACTATAGAGGGGGTGAATACAGTGTAAAATACAATCAAATCGAACTTTTAATATTTCAAGTAACAGAAAACAAACTTTATTGAAACAATAAACTCTGTTACAGTATGGAACTGTTACCTCACAGTGATGAACAAATATCACGAGAGCTGTTAGGGTTACAATGAATAATCTTCTCGAATATGATAACACTTATAGTGTAAACCCTATGTCTGTGTTTATTTACTACACAGTTACAAGATAATCACTAATTGATATGGAATATAATTCTGCTTCCTAAAATATATCAATCAGATATCTTTTCTTCCCAGTATTCTATTCTTCATAGAATTCCTTCTTCATGCATATCTCTTCTTATGTTTATCTCGATCTTCTTTCCTTTAATCAGCTACTGTCCTTATCTGAACGTCCTTCAGCACTTAAGTTCTGATATCCATCTTCTGATGATTATCTCCTGATAATATAAGTACTGATATCCTTAAGTCCTGACTTCCAGTATAAGTACTGATTCCCAGTTAAGTACTGATTTGTCCTGTTAAGTAAGATCTGAAAAACTAAACATAAATCATATTAGCCATGACATTATCAAATATATCTAACAAATATATAACCTTAGCCCTCTTTCCAGTTTTCACTACTTAGCAAATTTTGAGTTGTTCTTCCAGAGTTAGTCCAAATCTTGATAACCTCTCTTTCCTTTTCTAACTCAGTTTTTAGAGATTCATTCATTTTTAGCACTTCATCCCTAACATAAAAAGCATCATCTCTATCTTTCTAAGTTTGATGGAACATAACTAACTCTTTTTCTAAGAAATCATTTCTTTTCTTAAAAGCAAGATTTTCAGAAGTTAATTTTTCACATGTTAAAGTTTGATCTCTAAAACTAACAAACATGGTTTTAAGATATCTTCTCAACTCATTAATATCATCAGTATGAAAAGCATAAGTAGTCTGAGGTACCTTTGATTCAGCAGCTTCAGAACTGCTTTCAGCACTTGCTTTATCAGCATTTGCCATCAAAGTATAATTCTCATCACTTTCAGAGTCTGAGGTGTCTATCCAGCTTTTCTTCTTTGTGACAAGAGCCTTGCCTTTGTCACCCTTCACTTTCTTGCAATCAGGAGATATGTGGCCTTTCTCACCACAGTTATAGTATTTGACATTGGTATAATCTCCTCTATCAGACTTTCCTCCTCTGCCCTCAGATCTTCTGAAATTCTTCTTATCAGAACTTGTGCCTTTCCTGGAAAACTTCTTTCCCTTCCTGAACTTCCTGTATATAATCTTTGTGATTACTTTCACCATAAGAGCACACAGCTTCATCATCTCCTCACCAGCATCAGTCTCAGGCAAGCTTTCAGAATCTGAGTCATCATCACTTTCAGAACTTGATGACTCAGTATCAGACTTTGTGAAAAGAGCTTTATCCTTGTCTTTCCTTGAGGTAGCTACCTTGGGGGATTCTTCTTCAGCCTTAAGAGCAACTGTCCTTGACTTTCCTCCTTTCCTATTGCTTCTTTGTTCCATCTCAAGTTCATGAGTCTTGAGCATTCTATAGATTTCATCAAGAGTTGTTTCATCAAGATTGTAGTTGTCTCTTATTGTTGTTGCCTTCAAATCCCAGCATTCAGGAAGAGCTAACAGGAATTTAAGGTTTGTATCTTCAAGATCATACTCCTTATTAACTAGTGACAAATCATTCAAGAGTTTGACAAATCTATCATATAAATCAGTCAATGACTCATTAGCCTTTGAGTCAAAGTGTTGATACTCTTGAGTGAGTATTGTCTTCATGTTCTTCTTAATTGTATCAGTTCCCTGACACCTTGTTTCCAGAGCATCCCATATCTCCTTTGCAGTCTTGCAGTTAATTACCCTGTTTGACATTACATTATCAATGGCACTATGCAGTAAGTGTCGTACCTTGGCATCCTTAGCAATTGATGCGATATCTTCAGCAGTGTAGTCACTCTTCTCCTTTGGTACAGTCTTTGCTGCTTCACCTGCAACTGCAATAATGAGCTTGGTTGGTTTGTGAGGTCCTTCCTTGATTCTATCAAGATATTCTGGATCTGTAACTTCCAGAAACATGGTCATCCTCACCTTCCATATGGCATATTCAGATGGTCTCAATATGGGAACTCTGATGGTTTCATACCGACTTTGAATTTGTGTTTTTGGAGGTTCTTCAGTTTTGGTGGGCTTAGTTGGAGTTTCCGTGTCAGACATGATTGTGTTTGGATCTTAAACTATTTGTGCGTTAACAGATAGCCTCTAATACCACTTGTTAGGTCACACATACACTGTAGACGGGGTGAATACAGTGTAAAGTACAATCAAATCGAACTTTAATAACTCAAGTAATAGAAAACAAACTTTATTGAAACAATAAACTCTGTTACAGCATGGAACTGTTACCCCTCAGTGATGAACAAATATCACGAGAGCTGCTAGGGTTACAATGAATAATCTTCTCGAATATGATAACACTTATAGTGTAAACCCTATATCTGTGTTTATATACTACACAGTTACAAGATAATCGCTAATTGATATGGAATATAATTCTGATTCCTAAAATATATCAATCAGATATCTTTTCTTCCAAGTATTCTATTCTTCATAGAATTCCTTCTTCATGCATATCTCTTCTTATGTTTGTCTCGATCTTCTTTCCTTTAATCAGATGCTGTCCTTATCTGAACGTCCTTCAGTACTTAAGTTCTGATATCCATCTTCTGATGATTATCTTCTGATAATATAAGTACTGATATCCTTAAGTCCTGACTTCCAGTAAGTACTGATTTATCCTGTTTAAGTAAGATCTGAAAACTAAACATAAATCATATTAGCCATGACATTATCAAATATATCTAACATGCTTTTACCTATAACCATATTTTATTAAAATATAAATATTTAAATAAATTTATGTAAAAAAAATATGAAAATGATTTGTTTAAAATTAATATAAGTGATGGAAGATGTGTTTAGAAGTAGGACCCACAATAATAATACTTATGTTTTCTATTGCTTTGTACAGCTGTAAGTTTCAATCGTTCTTATCTCTTTACAATTATTGATACCACAACAACCATCCTTCTACCATAGCATTTCTGCATAAAAACATATACATACACGAATATATACATCATGTGTATACCATCAACTACATAAATGAAACATCCTCATTCTTCTTTTCACTTTTACGACCGCCAGAGTAAAACATATGGGTTTTCCAGAAACAACAAATTGGTACGTGATCCATGACAATCCATATCGACTTTGACCCGTGTTCCAGTACGACCGATCCAGTTCATGAATCCATAGGTCAACCTGTTAGTGTTTGTGCCCTAGAGAAAACAATATGATGTTTTAGTTTAAGACATTTGGATTATTAATGTTTATGTTCTATCGATTATTCCCTTATAATTTATTAATTCTTAATTTACTGTAACATAAATGTTAGATTAATAAATGTCCTTGGAATATGATATGCAATTCTATATCTCTAAGTACGTGACTTAGAAATGAAATTATGAGAATAGTATCAATATTCCTAAAGGTCCCTAGTCGAGTATTATTATTAAGGGACAATAATAATGCATTAAGACTGGTGTGTTTGTTGACTGATGATCACATCTCATTGATCAGAGGTATAGTGATACTAAAGTAAAAAACACAGGCAGATGTATATGTACATGGTGCTGGACAGACCCAATGTGAGATTCTACATGTTTGTTGTGTCATAAGTAATTCACACAGTGATAATAATGTAATGGTCCTTAGACCTGAAGTCATTATATTTCTATACGAGAATTAATATACATTGATTCAATTAAAAGTTATCCTTGACCGGATAATGATAAAAGTGGACATTGGGTATATTATGAATCGTGTGAGAAATATGAATGATCTAGATGAGATTTAACCCTCCTATTTTAGGAGTGATATTATTGGCCTCTTGTGTGAGCTAGAATATGAAATGCGTGACCACGCTCAAATGTTGATTTGATATGATAGTCTACTCATTGATCCAGGAAACCTGGATTAAACATTGATGAGGATGACACATTACAGGCCTCTAGTTTAATCTATAATATTTGGTTAAAGGGATTATATTACATTATACATTATTCACGAAAGGTTTAATCGATCACCGATTCAATTATTATTATTTGGGTAGCAATGATGTATTACTAGATGCCGCTCATTGTTTATGATTTTAAATTAAATTTAAAATTCGTTGCCAACATAATAATAACCTATAGGGTCACACACAAAAAATGGTTGAAGGATTTAAATTAAATTGGATTTAAATTATATTAAAGTAATTTGAATTATTTATAATATTAATTAAGTATAACTTAATTAATTAAATAAATATTGATATTCGAATTTACTAATATTAATTATAAAATTCATTTGCTAAATAATTAAGTGTGACTTAATTATTATACAAATAGGAATTTCGAATTAATAATAACTCCTAATTAGTTAAGAGTTATAATTCTTATTATACTCTCTATATAATATCTCTTGTGTGGCTGATTTTGTATGCAATACTTTTATGAAAAACCCTAGCCACCAAGAGAGAAGACGGAGAGATAAAGAAGAAATGAGTTTGCGCTACACATCCAATCTTTGAGTTCAGGCATTCGTGTGGATACCGATAAAGCGTAGATCGCGAGAGCGGGATGCGTGGTGATTGAACAAGTTTTGGATCTCCATTAGTCAACCAATTTGTAAAGCTTCTTAAGGTAAACAATCTGATCTACAAATTAAAGATCAACTTTTCGCATGGATCCTGCGGTGAGTTTCAAAAATTCTAGTTTTTCATATTTTTATTTACTGTTTCCATTGCATTTATGTGCTCGAAACCCTTCAATGGCATCAGAGCTACATGTGAAAAGTGTTTAATTTATTTATGTGTTTACTAGTTTTATGATGATAATATGTATACAATATTCCTTGATTATTATGTATGCGATTTTTTGTGTTTTACATGTTATGTTTATATATGCGTATGTATGTATATATTTTAAATATATGATATTCATGAGAGTTGTATAATCATATGATGATTATATAATCTGTATATATACTGATATATACATGTTTTTTGTTTGTTCTTATTATATGAATCGTATTTTATACGATTTTGAATTGGATGCAGCGGATTTGCTGAAATCTGGGTCTGGTGTCCGATTTTGGCAAAAGAATACGTTATTTCATATGGAATCGAGCGTCTAAACGAAACAGATAGCTAATGCTATCATCGACTGATCTGTAAGGCGTTTGACGTCGTTAAGACCCTGTAATTAGCGATTTAATGTTTTCATAATTTGATTTTGATTTTTCTGATTTTTTCCATATTTTGTTTTTATGATAAGATCATGATGGGTATGATATGTTAAGATCATATAATGTATTTTAACATGTTCTTATGTGTTAATTGAGCATGGTGGATGGTTATGGCTTATGACCTTAGGTTAATGGTTTTTGGTATTTTTAAATACGGCTTGCATGTCGTTTAATCATGTAATTTTTAAATCTCGAACGCAACTCGAGTTCTTCTTGTAAGTTCATTAGATTAGTTTTTTGTATTTCATTCTTGTAATATACATGAAGACATGAATATTTGAAGATCAAGGGTAATCCCACATGGAGGCCATCCAAGAAAGCAATACAAGAAAGAAGACATGCCATAGTTAGCTTGAATTTATTTTTCACCTTAGATTGACCTAGATCTTTGTCATTAGCTTGATGAAGATCACATAGGATAAAGCCATAACCAACCACGTTTATTTATTGCACTTTACATATATATGTGCATATGATGAATGTATGTGTAGAGTAGTTTATAAAGATGCATGCTTAATTAGATTAAAGATGTATGTATTAGATACCACACACATATTATGCTTGCTAAACAAGATAAAATCTTTAACGACTCAAGATTTTAAAATGAACAAACGATTATGAGATTCTCGTGTTTATGAAACACGGAATAAAATACAAATTTTCTTTATTTCTGACATGGGGCGATTTTGTCAAAAGTGAGTTCTTTGAACTTGTAAGGTTGTGGGTTTTAAGCGAGACCGTTGTGACTCCCTCACTGCCTGGAAATCAAACAATTGAAGAATATTGATTTGTAGTATTTTATTCAACGAAAAATTGGGAATCTCTTTATAATGAGATCATGATCGTTTTAAAATTAACAAAACCCTAAAGTTAATATTAAGTTGATCGGATGCCTTCCAATAAGTCTAATGCGTTAACCCTAGATCGATAAGGAGTGGGTTCGTCAAAGCGAAGTACTCCCATCTATCATGGGAGATGTGTTGAAGTATATTGATACTTTTGACTATTGGGTTTGACTTAACTAAGTTACCATAATAGGATTATGAACTTAGAGGCATAGAGTTTGGCGAGATTTATTAGATAAATATGAACAAATGTTGTTCCACCAAGCTATCCAAGAGTTATGTAGTTGATATAATTGACAAATGTTGTCTACCTAAATAATTATGTTTTAGGAGAGAACCCAAAGTTGACCTAACACATGGTGAAATATGGATCTTGGCTCACTAGAAAGGATATAAAAGATATTCTTTCCGAATTAATAGTTAGGGCTATGGATTTGATAAAAAATAGTGGGAGATATATATTATATATATATGAATAATCACTTAAACATAATTTAATGATCATCTGTAGACTAAGGTTGTATTTGGATGGGGGGTTGGGAGGGAGTGGGTTGGGCTGGGCTAGGATGGGTTCAAGAGAACCACGTTTGGGAAAAAATTTCAAAGCAGGGGTTGGGTTTTGGGGAGTTCATAAGGGGTTGAAAGGAGTTAATTTGCAATACAAAAACTAAACTTTTCCAACACCCCATATTGTGGTGTTGACAGCTTACTTTTTTTATCATCGTTACTCATCGGCATTACTCCTCTGCGCCACTCTCTGACCTTAACATCTCAAGTATCTCTCTCTCCCCCTTTTCTTCTCTCTCTCCCTCCCTCTTGCTCTCTATTTATATTTCATTTATTATAAATATCAAAATTTTTTCATTTATTTTTGAAAATTTCTAATTTTTTTTAAAATATTTAAAGTTTAGTTAAATTTTTTAGATAAATTTAAAATCATTCACTAAATTTTTAATATATATGTTATACATGATAAAAACTAATCTTAATCCAACCCTAAATCAAATATTAAAAGGGTTCAACCCCTACTCACTGAGCCCTTACATCCAAATAAAGTAAGGGTTCAACTTAGCCTAACTCAACCCAACCTAACCTAGACCAACCTAGCCCAATCCAACCCCTCCGTTCTCAATCCCCAATCCAAAAAAGGCCTAAATCATTTTATGCACTTTAATATTGTTGATATCAAATGACAAATAACACAAATAAGTTCTCTATGTAATAGTCCTTGAGAAGGACAAGCTGGCATGAAATAATTTCCTCCATTGACATGGGAACTTGAGGATTGTCCTCAGGTTCAAGGATGTCACTCAAACCCCTCCCTTATTTCTTCTAGCTGAGAATAAAACATGTGCTGAATAAAATGCTTACGAGAAGCAAATTGATTATGCAACTGATGTTTCATGTCTCATGCTTGTAATTATGAGTGCTGAGCTTTAGAAGCAACAAGAGCATAATGATGCTTATGATATGATTGAGCACCTTCAAAGGATGTTTGAAGGATAGGCTCGTCAGAAAGATTTGACAATAATAAGGCACCATACTTTTGCGTTAATGGGAGAATGATATCCGGTTGGACCACATGTTCTAAAGATGATAGGTATATGTACCTTGATATTTTGGGTTTCAAGTATAGTCTAGAGACTCAGCTTGATTTGATCAAACAATCTCTGAACAACTTCTATTCTTAATTTGTTAAGAACAAAAGGAATGAGATAGATAGAACACTCACTGAGTTGTTAAGCATGTTTAGAAGTGCTGAAAATAACACGGTAAAGGCATAAATTATGTCCATATTGATGATGTACACATGGAATGTAAATGGGAAAGGAAAGTGGACATGCAAGGTGAATATTTGATCTTATTCGGTGCCAAACCAAAGTCCAATCCCAAAGGGCTTTTGAAGCCTGATAGTGGTGTTGCTAAAGGAGATGATTGTCATTTCTGTGGAAATAACTGGATGATTTGAAGTTATATTTTCGAGCTTGTTTAGAAGATCTAAAGAAGAAGACTCGCAATGGTTAAGCTTCAGGTATCGAGTTAGAATTGGAGCAAAAGTTGTTACTCTAGCTGAAGGAACTCGATACCTAATTTTTCCCAAATAGGTGAGATTGAGAACTTGATAAATTGTTATTACGTGCCTACCTTTAGGGGATACATTAAATCAATTTCTTGTCAGGACAAGAAAGGTTTTCATTTTAATTAAATAAATAATAGTTGTTTATTCTATTATAATGATAAGGCTTATAATGTTGCACAATTAGTTAACAATTTATATGTTCTAAGATGACTCAAATCAAACATTACCTCTACCATTGTCATTAAGCCATATTAATGAGAAACGTATTTCTGAGTTACATATAGATGGATACTTGGATAAGTTTGATTTTGAATCATACGGAAGATGCGAACTTTGTCTCATTGGTAAAATGACTAAAGCTTCTTTTACCTGATCAGGTGAAAGGGCCACCGAACGATTATGACTTATACATAATGATGTATGTGGTCGAATGCGTATGATGGCAAGGGGTGGCTTATACTACTTCTTAACATTTACTGATGATTTCAG
Source organism: Apium graveolens (assembly GCF_009905375.1). Classification (NCBI taxonomy): domain Eukaryota; kingdom Viridiplantae; phylum Streptophyta; class Magnoliopsida; order Apiales; family Apiaceae; genus Apium; species Apium graveolens. The sequence goes on along the minus strand of NC_133648.1, from coordinate 112,479,528 downwards.
TAGATATGGATATGTAGTTCTTATGAAGAACAAATCCGATTCTTTTAAAATGTTCAAAGAATATAAGTCTGAAGTAGAAAAGCAAACAAGGGAAAAGTATAAAAGTTTTACGATCAGATCGTGGAGGAGAATACTTAAACCTCAATTTCAAGAGTTTCTTGAAGGAGTGTGATAGTGTATCATAAATTACTCCTTCTGGAACACCTCAATGGAATAGAGATTCTGAGAGGAGAAATCGTACCTTGTTGGACATAGTGCGATCGATAATGAGTCAAGCGGATCTTCCATTCAGTTTCTAGGGTTATGCTTTAGAAACGGTTGCATATACACTTAACTAAGTTCCAACTAAAGCGGTTCAAAATACTCCGTATGAGATATAGAGTGATAAATGTCATAGCATGCCATTTATAAAAATTTGGGAACGTGAAGCATTTGTAAAATATTTAGCCTCTGACAAGATTGGACCAAAATTAGATATATGCTATTTTGTGGGATACCCAAGTGAGACTAGGGTATAGTTTTTATAATCCTTTCGAGAATAAAGTGTTTGTTGCTCGGGCCACTGTATTTCTTGAGGGAGAACTACTTTCTAAAAAAATCAGTGGGAGGATAATACATATCGATGAAGATCGAGAACCACATGATAACATTGAACCAGAGTTGGAATAAGATCGGGATGTACATCTAAATGTTGAAAGTAACCATGTCCAAGAAACACAAGTTATTCGTAGATCTAGTAGGATTCACCATGAGCCCGGGAGAAATTATGAATTTCTTTTGACTCAAGATTGTGATGTGATGCTTACGGATAATGATAAGTCTCTCACCTACCAAGATGCTATGAACAATACAGACTCCAAGAGATGGCTAGAGGCCATGAAATCCAAGATGGAATCCATGTATCAAAATAAAGTATTGAATTTAGTTGATCCATTCGAAGGGGTAAAACCTATAGGGTGCAAGTGGGTTTTCAAGAAGAAAACTGACATGGATGGTAAAGTACAGACCTATAAGACACGACTGGTGGCAAAAAAAGTTTCAAAAAAAAATTCATGGTATAGACTATGATGAGACTTTTTCACCGGTTACTATGGTCAAGTCCATCAGGATTTTGTTAGCAATAGTTGCTTACTTTGACTATGAGATTTGGCGAATGGATGTCAAAACTGCTTTCTTATATGGGAGTCTTGAAGAGGATGTATATATGATACAACCTGAGGGTTTTGTCGATCCAAAGTTTTCTAAGATAGTTTGTAAGTTGATTTCATCTATTTATAGATTGAAGCAAGCCTCAAGGAGAATGAATATTCATTTTAATGAAATGGTCAAAGAGTTTGGCTTTATTCAAAATGAAGATGAAAATGTGTTTACAAGAAGGTTATGGGGAGCCATGACATTCCTAGTATTATATATATATGACATATAACAAATAAGGAATGGCATACCATCTCTACAGGCTGTTAAAACTTGGTTGAGAAATAGTTTCTCGGTGAAAGACTTAGGTGATGTTACCTATATATTATGGATCAAGATCTATATAGATAGATTGAAAAGATTAATCGACCTAGTCGGAGTACATACATTGATAAAATATTGCATCATTTTAGGATGTAGGAGATAAAGAAAGGATATATTTCGATATCTCATGGGATAGTGATCTCAAAATATAATTTCCCCTAAATCATTAGATGATAAGGGTCGTTTGAGAAAGTTCCACATGCGTCAGCAATTGGATCTATAATATGTACAATGATATGTATTTATCCTGATGTTTCGTATACTTTGAGCATGACGATCAGATACCAGTCTAATCTAGGTGAGGGTCACTGGATAGTTTTCAAGAATATTATAAGTACTTAAAGAGGACTAAAGATTTATTTTTGGTGTATGGAGAAGATAGGGAACTGGTTGTAAAGGATTACACTGATACTTGTTTCTTAACCTAATTTCTGGATAGACAAGGATGATTATGTGTCTATGTCTGGTTTGTGTTTTATCTAAATATAAGTTATGTTAGATGAAATGGTTCACAACAAGAACATTGATGATTCTATAATGGAAGTCGAATATATTGATACTTTTGAAACGACCAAAGAGATTATTTAGGCATGTCCTTAAGCAATATCACCTTGTTAATGAGATTAATGATCAAGAAGATATAAATGTAAAGTGCATAGTAATGATAGTGTTGCAGTCCCACTAACTAAGGCTTTGTCACAGCAGAAGCACGATTGTCATACTAGTTCCATGAGTATTAGATACATGGGTGATTGGCTCTAGTGCAAGTGGGAGATTGTTAGTATTTGTGCCATAGAGACAACACTATGATATTTTAGTTTAAGACATTTGGATTATTAATGTTTATGTTCTATCGATTATTCCCTTTATAATTTATTAATTCTTAATTTACTGTGATATAAATGTTAGATTAATAAATGTCCTTGGAATATGATATGCAATTCTATATCTCTAAGAATGTGACTTAGAAATGAGATTATGAGAATAATATCAATATTCATAAAGGTCCCTAGTCGAGTATTATCATTAAGGGACAATAATAATGCAGTATGACTGGTGTGTTTGTTGACTGATGATCACATCTCATTGATCATAGGTATAGTGATACTAAAGTCAAAAACACAGGCAGATGTATATGTACATGGTGTTGGACAGACCCAATGTGAGATTCTACATGTCTGTTGTGTCATAAGTAATTCTCACAGTGATAATGATGTAATGGTCCTTAGACCTGAAGTCATTATAATTCTATACGAGAATTAATATACATTGATTCCATTAAAAGTTATCCATGACCGGGTATTGATAAAAGTGGACACTGGGTATATTATGAATCGTATGAGAAATATGAATGATCTAGATGGAATTTAAACCTCTTATTTTATGAGTGATATTATTGGCCTCTTATGTTAGCTAGACTATGAAATGCGTGGCCACATTCAAATTTTGATTTGATATGATAGTCTACTCATTGATCAAGGAAACCTGGATTAAACATTGATGAGGATGACACATTACATGCCTTTAATTTAATCTAATATTTGGTTAAAGGGATTACATTACATTGTACATTATTCACAAAAGGTTTAATCAATCATAGATTCAATTATTATTACTTGGGTAGCAATGATATATTACTAAACGCCGCTCATTGTATAGGATTTTAAATTAAATTTAAAATTAGTTGCCAACATAATAATAACCTATAGGGTCACACACAAAGAATGCTTGAAGGATTTAAGTTAAATTGGATTTAAATTATATTAAAGTAATTCGAATTATTTATAATATTAATTTATGGCTTAATTAATTAGATAAATATTGATATTCGAATTTACTAATATTAATTATGAAATTCATTTGTTAAATAATTAAGTGTGACTTAATTATTATACAAATAGGAATTTCAAATTAATAATAACTCCTAATTAGTTAAGAGTTATAATTCTTATTATACTCTCTATATAATATCTCTTGTGTGGCTGATTTTGTATGCAAGACTTTTATGAAAACCCTAGTCACCAGGAGAGAAGATGGAGAGATAAAAAAGAAACGAGTTTGTGCTAGAACACATCCAATCCTTGAGTTCAGGCATTCGTGTTGATACCGATAGAGCGTAGATCGCGAGAGCGGGATGCGTGGAGATTGAACAAGCTTTGGATCTCCATTAGTCAACCAATTTGTAAAGCTTCTTAAGGTAAACAATCTGATCTACGAATTAAATATCTATTTTTTGCATGGATCCCGGGGTGGGTTTCAAAAATTCTGGTTTTTCACATTTTTATTTACTGTTTCCATTGCGTTTATGTGCTCGAAACCCTTCACGACCTACGAACTGCGTAACACTGGTACTTGTGTTATCACAATAAAAAGGAGTTTGACCACAAGAAATTCCAAAATCTTTAAGTTTTTGTTTCATCCAAAGCATTTGTGAGCAAGAACTACCAGCTGCTAGGTATTCACCTTCAGCTGTAGATAATGCAACAGATGTTTACCTTTTTCCTTAGCCAAGAAACCAAACTTTGTCCTAAATAAGCACAAACATCACTTGTACTCTTTCTATTTGTTTGATAACCTGCATAATCTGCATCATAATACCCAACAAGATCAAATGCATATGTGATAGAATAGAATAAATCAAGAGTAATAGTTCCACTTAAATATTTGAAAATTCTCTTAACAACATTCAAATGAGACTGTTTAGGTTTAGCTTGGAATCTTGCACAAACACAAACACTATACATAATATCATGTCTAGAGGATGTAAGATATAATAAACTTCCAATCATACTTCTATAAGTCCGAATATCAACATCTTAAGCTTGTTCATCGGTTGTCAGCTTGTTGGCAACACTCATTGGTGTTGATTTTGACTTGATATTATCATAGCCAAATATTTTGAGTAAGTTCCTGATGTACTTTGACTGATGTATATAAATTCCTTCAGGAGTTTGCTTCATTTGCAAGCCCAAAAATAGTTGAGCTCTCCCATCATACTCATATCAAATTCACTATGCATATACTTAGAAAACCACTCGCATAAAGGATCATTAGTAGCACCAAATATAATATCATCAACATATATTTGAACAACTAAGATATCTTTGCCTTTAAACATAATAAATAAAGTTGGATAAATAGTACCTCGAATGAAACCATTCTTAATCAAGAATGCACTTAATCTTTCATACCAAGAGCGAGGTGATTGCCTTAATCCATATAAAGCTTTTTTCAACTTGTACACATAATTAGAATATTTTTATTTTCAAATCTAGGAGGTTGCTTAACATAAACTTCTTCTTTAAGAAATCCATTTAAGAAAGCACTCTTTACATCCATATGGTGTAGCTTAATTTTCTCATAGAATGCAAATGAAAGTAACATTCTGATGGATTCTAGTCTTGCAATGGAAGCATAGGTTTGATCAAAATCAATGCCTTCTTATTGATTGTATCCTTATGCCACAAGTCTTGCCTTGTTTCTAGTGACATTTCCAAATTCATCAACTTTGTTCTTAAAAACTCATTTAGTACCAATGATATAAGCATCCTTAGGTGGCTCTACAAGTTCCCAAACATCACATCTTTCAAATTAATTGATTTTTTCTTGCATTTCCATGATCCAATTTTCATCATTAAGAGCTTCATTGATATTCTTCGGTTCCTCCTTAGCTAGAAAAGCTGCAAAAGCATAAATATTTGTTGCTCCTTTTCTTGTCTTGATTCCTTCTGATCTATCACCAATAATCAATTCTGGAGGATGATTCTTCAATGTCTTTGATGACTTTGGTAAAGAATGTTGAGCTATGACTTCCTCATTTGTTCAAATTCTCTTAGTAGGAGGTGAAAGATCTTTTCCATCAAACATATTTTGTAGTTTTCCAGTAGCCATATTTACTCTTGGACCTTCCAGAGTAAGTCTGGATAACTATCCCAAAGTTTCATCAATAGGTGAAGAAGTTACAGCTTCTTTATCAGCTTCTGGAGTTGTATATGTTAAATTATCAGCTTGTTGTGAGTCAGTATTCTTCACTGCATGCTAGTTTCCAGTACATGTACCTACAACATCTTCATCTTCCATTGACATATCATCATTAGTTTTTGTAAATGAAACATCAATAGATTCTTCAACAATATTTTTAGACAGATTATAAACTCTATAAGCATGATTTGTTAAAGAATAACACAAATATATAGCTTTATAAGATTTAGAATAAATTTACCATCCCTTTCAGAAGTTTTCAGTACAAAGCACTTCGAACCAAAGACTTTGAAATAACCAATATTAGGTTTCTTTTTCCTTAGCAATTCAAATGGAGTTTTGTTGATTAATGGCCTGATTAGCACTCTGTTAAGAATATAGCTTGCTGTGTTGACAGCTTCTGCCCAAAAACTCCTTGGCAGCTTGCTTTCCTGAAGCAATGTCCTAGCTATTTCTTGCAAAGATCTGTTCTTACGTTCTACCACTCCATTTTGATGTGGTGTATGAGGTGCATAGAATTGATGTGTAATTCCTCGTTCTTCACAATAAGAAATAAAGTCCTTTTGGAATTCACCACCATGATCACTTCGTATACCTATAAGTCTTGTTTCAAGCTTATTCTCAGATAATTTGATTAACTTCTAAAATTCACTAAAAGCATAATCTTTAGTATATAAAAACAATATCCATGTATATGTAGAATAATTATCATCAATAACAAAAGCATACCGTTTACCTCCAATACTCTTATAAGCTTCTGGACCAAATAAAGTAAAGTGTAAGGTTTAGAAGTAGATACCATTTTCTTGACCTTATGTGATGTTCTAATTTTCTTTCCTAGTTGACAAGCATTACAAGTTTTCATCTTAACAAACTTTGTTTTGGTAATCCTCGAACTAGATGTTTTGTTGATGGCTTGCTATGTAATTCCATATGAGCATGTCCAAACCTTCTATGCCAAATTTCTGGACTTGTATCAACTGCTGCTAGACAACATGCTTGTTCCTGTTCTTCAAAATCCAATATATATATATATATATATATTTCCTTCCCTTCTAGAAACTAGAGGAATTTTATTATAACCAACAAGTATAGTACAATCATGTTGACCAAATTCTACTCTATGACCATAATCAAATAATTGAATTATACTAAGCAGATTATAGGTAAGATATTTAACATATTGAGCTTTATTTAAAGACACAATACTGTTACCAATTTTTCCTTTTCCAAGAATAGGAAAAGTCTTTCTATCACTAATTGTGACACTACTAATCTTCTTCATCTTTAGACTAAGAAACTGAGATTTGTCTCCACTCATGTGCCTTCTTGCACCATTGACCAAAATCCTTTGATTTAAATTTAATTTAGTCACAAGACAAACCTACAAACAAATACAACTCAATGTTTTGGTACCCATATTGGATTGGGTCCAACATGGTTAGTAAATAGAATATATTAAACATTCAAATCAGATTTCTTGATCCATATTTGGACCACTTTGGGAGCCTGATTATTTATTTTACCTATTTTGTCAGCTTGCTATCTTGGCTTAACAGCTTGCTGTCGATGAACTGTCAGTCTGTTCCAACTTGCCGACACTACTCTCTTAACTGTGCACTGCTTAGCTAAATGACCTTTATTTCCAGATTTATTCTAAACTTTCCAGGGCATATCATAGTCATATGGAATACCATTTTTGCCTTCATACTTCAGTGATTGATCTTTTGATGTGGAAGTCATTCCAAGACCATCTTTATCAAATGGAACTCAAGTTTATTTCATCATGGATTTGAGTACCTCTTCTCCTTGAACAAACTTTCCCATTCCTTTTTTAAGATTCTTGATTTCATCTTCCAGTTCCTTGATCTTCTTAGCTTGTCTAGATATTTCATTTAAGCTTGCTGATTTACTTAATTCGATTTCCCCCAAATATACATTTTGAGCCTTGAGATCAGTTCTCAGCTAACTGAGTTCTTTTGTGAGTGTCTCATTCCTTCTCAGAATTTGCTTGTTGTTTCCTTCAATTTGAATAATCTGTTCCTTAAGATTTGCTATCATTCCAACACTTAATTTGGAATCCATTAGATCTGAGATGACTTCTCGAAGATGAACATTTTATTATTCTAGCTCATAATTCTAATTTTTTAAAATTTATGAGCTCAATCATAGATTGAATGTTTTTGTCCTGCATGGTTAGTTCATCAAAAGGAAATTTATCATTATGTATTTTAGAACTGATAGAATTTGCCTTACTACTTAATTCTGAACCATTGTAATCAGTTTCACAAGATTCTTCAAGTCCCACAAGAGCTAAATTAACCATCTCTTCACTTGACTCGTCAGAATTTGAATCTTCATCATCATCACTCCAAGTCAAAAGTGCCTTAAATTTCCTCTTGTGTTTGAAATCAGCTTACTGCTTGGAATGCTATAACTTGTTCTTCAACTTGTAGCAATCTCTTTTGAAGTGCCCTTTCTTGCCGCATTCATAACATGTATCAGATTTTGAATCCTTCATCGCACCAAAAGGTTTTCCTTTGCCTCTCTTCATTTTGTTCTTCTTTTTAATTAATTTCTTGATTTCCCTTGACATGAGAGCCATTTCTTCATCTAATTCTAAATCCTCATATGATTCCATCTTTCTAACAGAGGAGTGCATATCTAGATTCTTCATTTTCTCAGTTGGTAGCTTGACATGTTCAGATTTGCTAGCTTCAATTCTAGTCTCAAATTATTCCAGCTCAGCAAAGATAGTAAGATGATCCATTGTATTAAAATTTACAACAAATTCCAAAGCTATATTTTGGCCTGATAAATAAAAGGAACCGATCTAAGTACTTTCATGTTAATTTCCTCTCGTGGAATCTTCTTTCCCAATCTTTATAGAACATTGATTGTATTTTGAAACCTTGCTTGAGCTTCCTTGATAATTTCACCATCTTCAAGCTTGAAATTCCTGAAATCATTCACTAGTGCACTAAACTTTACTTTTCTCAATGCTTTAGATCCTTCATGATATGTTTCAAGAGCATTTTATATCTCTTTTTCAGTCTTGAGATAAGATAATTTATCATATTTAGCTTGATTTAGACCCATGATAAGCATGTTTCTAGCTTTTCCATTATAGACAATCTTTAACAGCTTGTCAAGAGTAAGTGCAACAACATCTTTGACTTTCCCTTTGTCATTTTTGAACTCATATGGTCCTTTCTGAACAACACTTAAACAAGTGGATCTCTGGACAAGTGTGTTTCCATTTGTCCTTTCCACCAATTGTAATTCTCAACTCCAGTGAGAATGGGAGTTCTTAGATCAACCTTTCCATGAAATAAGTCAACCATTTTATAATGACTCGTATATTTTGTATTATTTAAAAGTAAAATTGCTAAATAATTAAATAAATAAAATATGTGTACTGGTCCTGTCAGCTGTGTGTTATTTTGTTATCAATTATATGTGATTGTTGGTTTACGAGGATTATTCGTATAATTAAATATTGAGCTATATTATTTGTATTTCACTTTTAAAAGTGGTTTTATTTCAGATTTATTTTCATAAATATTTAGATTATCTCTAAAATTGTTTTTATGATTTTATAATTTCAATGATAATTTTTGGGATTTTATAAAATTTAGAAATCAATATTTTATCAATTATTCATCTTTAAATGATTTTTGGATTACCTTTATTTGTAAATTCGGTATTTAATTCGAGAATATTTTAAAAATTATGAAACTCATATTTTATGAAGTTTATAATATTTTGAGAATTTTAAAATTACTTCAAAAAATTTTATAATTAAATTCACCCGCACGTTTATTCGTTAAATCGTTAAATGCGGGTATTACTTGCGTTTCAAAAATGGTTTAAAAATTGTGAAAATTTTATTTTATTAACTTTTGATTATTTCAAGAATTTTGGTATAAAAGTTGTAATTTTTTGATGCATTCTGATGCGCGGCTGGTTCGTTATTTTACAAGAAATTGAACCAGAATTTGAACAAAAGTGAAACAGTTACATGTGTAATACATGCATCCGGAGTGTTTGCCTAATTCAGATACATGGCATCAGTTGGAAAAAAAACATAATAATAAGAAAAACAAAAAAATACATCCCAAACCCTCCACCCCATGCATTACTCTCGTCCCTCTCAATCTCTCCCTTTCATTCTCTCGATTACTCCCTCCCCTGTTCTCACCCCTTCTTCCTCCTTCCCCGTTCTTTTTACACCCGTTATCCCTGTTCATTTTCTTTGTTTTTTGGCTGATTTTCCGGCGTTATACCGGTACTTTTCCGGCCGCCCTTCAGGTGTGGTTGGTTTGATTTGTTCCTGTGGTATATATGTATATTGTTATTCCCTAACAATACAACAAGAATTACAGAAGGGGGGTTGAATGTAATTCTAGCTTCTTTTCGAGATTTATAAGAATGTTCTAACTTAATATATATATAGGTGTTTTGATTTGTAAAGTGCGGAATAAGGAATTAAGTAAATCAAACACAAAGTAATAAAAACACAAGTCTTTAACACTTTCTGGTGGATTTGAATATATCCACCATATATATATATATATATATATATATATATATATCGATTTGAGAACTCTGTGAAGCTCAAGTTGGCTCACAGTTGCTTTACAAGCTCAAGTTGTTGTTGTTTGTTCTACTAGCTACACTTGGTTTATATATCACCAAGTTTACATGGTAATAAGACAGGATAATAAAACAAAACCTATCAAGTCTAACTCCATGCTACTTCATTACTCTATTCCAGCATCTTTGAAAATCTTTATGACTTGCATATAAATGGTAATGCTTATTAGTTCTCAATTTCCTGATAAACAAGCTACCACATTCTTTTTGCAAACACCCAACGCATGTGACAGTGTTGTCACTGTCAACATATATTTGAATTGATCATCCGTCGGGTACATGTTTGTTATCCGTCGGGTAGCTTTGTTGATCATCCGTCGGGTAGCTATTTGACACTTGACTCCATTTCATTTATGCAGAATTACAAGGTATCTCATATTTACAATTAATTAGCCTATTCTATATATCTACTAGTAGTCAACATGACTCATATGCTACTACAAAATCTACACAAAGTTGTTTGCAGAAATGTGCTACAACACTTATTATTACATAAGCTACTCACTCGATGGATGTCAAATCATCATCCTTCGGGACTATATTAAATCATCCGTCGGGACTCAAATGCTATAAAATTCACTAAGTTAAATCTACTAAGGTGTTTTGGTTAAGTTATCATCAAGTTCACAACATATTCCTAAAAATCTCCCCCAATTTACGTCTACTAGGAATTGTAGCCATAAATTAAGAGAAACTTGATGATAACAAAACACTTTAAGAATACAGATTGAAAATAGTAGATAAAATTAATAAGTGCTGCAAAATTACTGAAAATTAAACAATGTAAAGTGTACAAAGAATAGCTCAAAATTATCAAGGTGCTCCTTTAGTCTGAGCAGATAAGTCTATTCCTTTGATTGTCTAGGTTTCTTCCCAAGCCTCTTGTTGTTCTCTTCTATCTGATTTTGGAGTTGTCTATGGAATTCAAGTTCATCAGCTTTTGAGAGATCTAGCATTCCTTGTATTTCCAACAGAGTCTCATTGATAGAGATACTCAATTGGTCCTCCAATCTGAAAAATATTCTAACCCCTTTTTCATCCCTGAATTCCATTAACCAATAAGGCCTCAAATGCACTCTCTTTCCTGTGAAGGGAATAGATAGAGTTTTTGGAAGTGCATCTTTGGCTCTATTACTCCCCAGCTCCTCAATCTTCTTCAGAATTAATCTTCTAGCAGTAATATGGTATCCAAAGTTCTTTTTGAAAGATGAGTAGATCTTTATTACCACAGATTGCCTTTCAAGAAGAATCCTGTGAAGTGGCCATATCATCTCTTTTCCTCCCTTGTATTTAAATACCAGTATTTCAGGGAGATATCTGTGAGCATCAATTCCTCTAACTTCTTCCAATTCATCTAAATAGAGGTTAATGTTAGAAAACTCTTTGATGTCACAGATGTACAACATATCTCCTTTGTTGACTGTGGATTTAGATTTGACTAGGATCTTTTATTTGAGAATCACTGGATTCACTTTCTTGCTAGCTCTTGTCTTTGTCTTCTTTGTCTTGAAGATAGGTAAATTTAGCTCAGGAATTGGCAAACTATCCAAGTCTACCGGATCATCCTTAGGAACAATTGGCTCACCATGAATATTCCTTGTTGGATCAACCACCTTGAATTCTTCAAATACCACTGAGGGTTTTGATGTCTGAGTTTAGTTGTAGGCTTTTTGGGAATTTGGTCTTCCTTTTCCTCATCATTAAAGTCCAATTTTCTTTTGGAACGGAGCTTGTATTTGAATCTTCTTTTCTGCTGTGGTTCTTCTTGCACTTTCTGATCCTTAGGTTCAACAATTTCAGTTGGTTGTACAGGAATTTCTGTTGTACTTTTTACAGCTTGAAGCTTGGCCAAGGTAGGAGCTTGCTTATTCTTGTGTTTAAGCTTTTTAGTATCCAGAGTGATGACTGAATGTTTTGTCTGGCTTCTGAATTGGCCCAAACTTTTGTTGAATCTTTGCATCTATCTTTTTCCACTTTTCTTTCAACTCCTTCTCAGCTGCTGCTACATCAATCTTCAGCAGTTTGTCATCTGTGTTCAGTTTTGCTGCTGCCAGATTTATGATATCAATACTGTCCATGGCTGGTAGCTTTGTGAAAGCAATTATTGGCACAATTACTTTACTGACTTGGATGTTTAACACTTTCTGCTCCCCCTCACTCCTTGATCCCTCTTGACTGATTGGAACAATAGCATTTTATTTCTCCCCTTTTTTGTTATCAGCAAGTTGAGCAGAGGAAGAGGTTTGTGCTGCCACTAGCTTTTGAAGCAAGTATGTTTATTGTGCTTGATATAGATGAATAGCAGTTAGAGAAGCTTCCATTGCAGTCATTCTTTTATCCAAGGAATGCACTTGAGTGGCAAGATCTGAATTCTTCCTTAGCTGCCTCTTGACATCAATCATGGTTGCTTCTGGAAGTTTAGCATCCAATCTTTCAGAAATGTCCTTTTTCATTTGATCAATCTCACTTTTGATAGAAGTGACATCCTGATTGTGTTGAAAGCCTTGGATTTGTTGAAATCGAAGAGTAGCAAGATGTGCTTGTAAGAGCTTCTTGGTGCTGGCATTGGTTGTGAATTGAAGAGCAGATTGTGTCTGACTGATTAGTTGAATGAGGGTGGTCCTGAAATAATGTTCATCACATTGCTTTCAAAATGCCCAAGATGGCATACCAGATCTGGAACTAGGGCCTACTTCTCCCCCTATGTCCAGTGACCCCTCTTCACTATCATCACCAAATAATTCTTCTGATCCACCAGCTTCATAATCTATGTCATCACCAGCTGTAGAAGGCATAGTTGTGATGGAATCCTTTGCCCTTCGCATGGATTGAGTAGTATGCACCAAATACAGCATCTTTTTTGCACTTTCATTGCCCTGTCCAGCCAAAAGTTGATATGCTAGAACATGATGAGTAAATGTCTCAGCATCCAAAGAGGTGGAATCTATAACAGCTTGACTATGCTGAGATAGATCCTCTCTGTTTGCCTCATTGACATTCATTGACTCACTAGAAATGATGTCCATCCTTATATCTCTTGTACCTGTATTTCTCTCAATTTCTCTGTCTTTTTGCACCAAGGGCTCCCCTTGGCTCCCCACCCTCACACCCTCACCTTCACCATCTAAGGTGGGACTCCTCTCACTCACTTTTTCCAGTCCTGAAGAAATGGACTGTATTTGTTCACTCTTTTTCTCTCCTTTTTCCTGGGAACAATCCAGACTTTCACTCAATTCACTCCCTTCCCTCAGTCCTAAGAGTGATTGTACTACTACTAAGTCTTCTGCTCTTGTAAGAATTAAAGAAATTTGAAGTTATGCAGAGACACCCGACGGATGAGGAATATCCATCAGGATAGTAGTTTGGCTATCCGACGGATGACTGCTGTTAGGCTTATCCGTCGGGATACAATCACTACTCGACGGATGATGAATATCCATCGGGATAGAAGAAATAAATGAGTTTGGAGTGGAGACTATTGTAGACTGTGAAGATTGATGATAATTTAGGAACAGAAGTTTCAACAGTCTCAGAAAGAAATGGCAAGTGAGCCAACAAATCATCTAAAAGATGATGCTCACTTGCTTGGATTTTTGACTTCTCCAAGAGAGTTAAGATGGAGAATTTGGAAGTGATGTATTTATCATGTCAACATCTAGTGAGTGTGTGGGAGAATTTGGTGTATCGGGTGTTTCAATTATAAGAGATTTTGGTTGTGACTCCACATTTATTGGAGCCACATCAATCTGACTTTGAGATGGTGTAGTGACTGGGTCTTTAGCATCAGTTTGCACTGTGTGTGTGCCCTGTGCATCCCCAAGGTTTTTTGATCTTTTTTTTTAGCATAAGTTTATGGTGAGCTAATGTCCCTACCCCTTTTGGCATGTGCTCCTGGTTGGGCGCTTGTTTCAATAGTGATATCCTTTTGGGAGGATGAAACTAGTAATGAGCTGATTTCCTTATTAACAACCGCAGTTTGTTGGGAAACTGTGGTGTGGCTTGGTTTGGGTACACTCTTCACTCCAGCCTTATCCTTAGGGTTTCTTTAATTTTCACCCTGTCCCTCACCTTTCTCACCCACCTTCACACTCCCCTTTTTTGTTTAGTAGATTTTGCAACTGGTTTCTTTTGAAAGAAACCAGAGGGGGCTTTCTTAGATTTGGATTTAGAAGTTTGTGATTTAGTAGCTTGAGTTGGCATCTGTTTGGTCATTAACACATATGTCATTGCTACATTTGAAGGCAAAGAAATGTGTGAGGTTGGAAGAGTAGAGACGGTAGAAATTACCTCACTTACCTGAGGTCCCTTCATTACTGGAAAATAGAAGAGGGGCACCTCTTTGTGGTGGTCTGCACTGTTAAGATATGCAATAATTCTTCTTTCTTGAACCCAACAATTCAGCTTGTTGGTTGGGTTCTCAATCACAATATTCTCAATGAGATGGTTAGCAAGCATCATGAAAAATCTTGCATAATAGACACTTTTACCTCTCTTATTGAGTTATCCTAACTTAAAGCCTAACTCAAACAAAATCAAGTCACTGAAATTAAAGTACTTATCAGTAACTAGCATGTAAAGCATGTTAACCATGGATATGTTAATAGAATCAAAGTTGCTAATTTTACCATAATACACTTTAGTTACCACATCACACAGATAACTCCATTCTTTCCTAAGACCCAACCTTCTAATTTCACTTAATTTAGAGGTAGTGAGTGCATAGCCCATGGAATTAAGCATGTTAACTATATCAGTGTCTATGTGTGGAGCAGTAACAGTATTATCAGGAATTCTAAAGCATGCTTTGACAATATCACTGTTAATGCAAAACTGCTTATCTTTAAGAGTGAATGTGATGGTCTTATCAGTTGAGTTGTACACTGCAGTTGTCCATATCTCCTCTACAACCTCACAGTAGATGATGGGAGATTCCAGCATAGCATAGTTGAGTTTGCAGCCTTTCACAAAATCCATCATTTTGTGATAGTTTCCAGACTGTTGAATCTCCTTGTTCACTAGAGCTGTGAAATTGTTCTGTTTGTAGATGTACCCAGTTTGAGACGTGATTTTGATGACTGGTGCCATTGTTAGAGATTGAAATTTACAGAGAGAGTGATTGCTTTTGAGAAGAAATAAGTTAGAGCAATTGAAAATTGAGAGTGATAAAAGAATAGAATAAAACTCAATTCTGCTTTTATACTATCTCAGAAATAAACTGTAAAAAATAATAGGGTAAAATAAAGTGACCAATAAAAATTGCCCAAAATAGCCGTTTAGAGATAAATAAACTGTAAAAATTCTTTCAATTATCTGTCGTGTTATGCTTACAAACTGTAAGTATACCCGATGGATAATGTTCAGAAATTTAACGGCTAGGATTGAGACAATTCGACGGATGAGGTTAAATCAGTTATCCGTCGAGTTATAAAATACTCCAGAAAAATAATTGATTTTTATTAACAATTATTATTCCGACGGATGATCAGACTCGATGGATAATGATCATCCGTCGGGATGTAAATTTTGACTTAGCCAAAATTTCATCCAATTCAGAAAAATCAATTAAATTTCTGGCTGCATTACAACTTGCAAAATATCTGAAATGATTCAAGAATAATTAAGCATACCTAACTCACTCACCAACCTTGAAAAGGTGGATTCATCAAGTGGCTTGGTAAATATGTCTGCAAGCTGTTTTTCGCTTGGAATAAAATGAAGTTCCATAGTACCATTCATCACATGTTCCCTTATAAGTGGTACTTGATGTCCATGTGCTTTGTTCTTGAATGCTACACTGGATTTTCAGTGATGGCAATTGCACTTGTGTTATCACAGAAAATGGGAATTCTATCCACTTACAGACCATAGTCCAACAATTGGTTTTTCATCCACAAAATCTGTGCACAACAACTACCAACAATAATATATTTAGCTTCAGTTGTAGAAGTAGAAACTGAATTTTGCTTTTTACTGAACCAGGACACAAGCTTGTTTCCTAGAAATTGACAGGTTCCTGTTGTACTTTTTCTGTCTATTCTACAACCTGCATAATCTGTATCTGAATAATTAGTTAGATCAAAACCAGAATCTCTAGGGTACCAAATGCCAAGTTTTGGTGTTCCCTTGAGAAATCTGAAAATTCTCTTAATAGCTACTAAGTGAGATTCTCTAGGATCAGCCTGAAATCTAGCACAAAGACAAGTAGAAAACATTATATCTGGCCTACTAGCTGTTAAGTACAGAAGTGAGCCAACCATGCCCCTATAGCTTGAAATATCCACAGACTTTTTAGTAGTGTTTAATTCAAGCTTAGTTGCAGTGGCCATGGGAGTTTTTGCAGATGTGCAATCCATTAGATCAAACTTCTTTAAAAGATCATGAATGTATTTAGTTTGACTAATGAATATTCCATCACTAACTTGCTTAACTTGTAAACCAAGAAAGTAAGTTAGTTCTTCCATCATGCTCATTTCATACTTACTTTGCATGAATTTGGCAAACTTTTTGCAAAGTTTTTCATATGTAGAGCCAAAAATAATATCATCTACATAAATTTGAACAAGTATACTAGAGCCATTAAAATTTATAAAGAATAAAGTTTTATCAACATTACCTCTTGTGAAGTGATTTTCCAAAAGAAACTTTGATAAAGTGTCATACCAGGCTCTAGGTGCTTGATTCAGTCCATAAAGTGCTTTCAAAAGATAGTAGACATTATTTGGGAAATTTGGATCTCCAAAACCAAGAGGCTGACTAAAATA
The DNA here is from genome assembly GCF_009905375.1 of Apium graveolens. Lineage (NCBI taxonomy): Eukaryota > Viridiplantae > Streptophyta > Magnoliopsida > Apiales > Apiaceae > Apium > Apium graveolens. Next base: position 112,462,612 of record NC_133648.1, on the reverse strand, counting down.
GACTTCCTCCTCCAAATCTCCATTCAAAAAAGCACTTTTGACATCCATTTGATAGACCTTGAAATTAGCATGAGCTGCATAGGCTAAGAAAATTCTGATGGCTTCAAGTCTTGCAATAGGAGCAAAAGTTTCATCAAAATATATTCCTTCTTGTTAATAATAGCCCTTAGCAACCAATCTAGCTTTGTTCCTTACTACTATGCCATTTTCATCCATCTTGTTTCTGAATACCCATTTGGTGTTAATTGGATTCTTTCCTTAAGGCTTGGGTACCAGCTTCTATACTTTATTCCTTTCAAATTGGTTTAGCTCCTCCTGCATAGGTAAAATCCAATCTGGATCCAACAAAGCTTCTTCTACCTTCTTTGGTTCTTCCTTAGATAGGAAGTTGCTATATAGACATTCTTCCGGAGTTTCTCTCCTTTTTTGAACTCTAGAAGATGCATCACCAATGATGAGCTCAAAGGGGTGAACCTTAGTCCGTTTTCTTTGTTGAGGTAGATTAGCTCTAGATGAAGAGGCCTCATTGTTGTCTTGATGTGTGACTGAGTTTTGATTATTAGAAACTCCTCCTGAGTTTGTGAATCTTTGATTTGAGAAAGGAGAGCTTTCTGTAAGTGATCTATTCTGACTTTCAGCTTCTCTTGATGACCCGATAGATAGTGCACTTTGTGTTCCGACGGATGAAGCTGATTGTCTCCCGACGGATAAGGCAGATTGTCTCATGACGGATGAAGCATTTTGCAACTCGAAAAATGTTGAATTATGTGCTTCATTAGTTGTAGATTTTTCTGCATTATCCTTATCCACTGTTTCTTGATCACTATCATCATCACTGTCATCACTAACCATCTCCACATTATCAAACTTGAGGCTTTCATGAGAATCTTCATCTTGCAGTCCTTCAATCTTTTTATCATAAAACACAATATGTATTGATTCCATAACAATGTTGATTTTAAGATTGTAGACTCTATATGCTTTTCCCACAGCATATCCAACAAAAATTCCTTCATCTGCTTTAGCATCAAACTTCCCATGTTGATCAGTTTGATTCCTCAAGATAAAACATTTGCAGCCAAAGACATGAAGAAAATTTAGGGTTGATTTCTTGTTCTTTAACAATTGGTAGGGTGTCATACACTTTTCTTGATTAATCAAAGAAATATTCTGAGTGTAGCAGGCAGTATTCACAGCTTCAGCCCAAAAATATGTTGGTAACTTTGATTCTTCAAGCATTGTCCTTGCAGCTTCAATAAAAGATCTGTTCTCTTTCCACTACTCCATTTTATTATGGAGTTCTAGCTGCAGAAAACTCATGCATTATCCCATTCTCTTCATAAAATGATCTCATCACATAATTCTTGAACTCAGTTCCATTGTCACTCCTGATTCTCCTTACTTTAAAATCAGGATGATTGTTGACTTGCCCTATGTGATTGATGATGATTTCACTAGCCGCATCTTTAGACTTTAGGAAATATGTCCAAGAGAACTTTTAGAAATCATCTACAATTACTAGGAAAAATCTTTTCCTTGAATGGACAACACATTTACTTGTCCAAATAGATCTATGTGTAGCAATTGCAAAGGTTCTTCAATTGTTGAATCAAGCTCTTTTCTTGACGATGAAGCTTTTCCATCAATAGCCATAAGAGCAAGATTCCCTTCTTCTTCATCTTCACTATCAGTATCATCCCAGTTTCTTCCCTTTGCCAGATAAGCCCTTTCAGAGTTACTCTTCTGATTTGAATCATAAGAGTTCTTCCTTACTTGCTTTGGCTTCCTACATTCTGTGGCAAAGTGTCCCAACTCATTGCAGTTATAGCATCTAATGGTGCTCCGATCAACCATCCCTGTTTTGTATCCACCACTGCTGGTGTTAGAGGATGAAGATCCACCTTTCTGAAATTTGTTATAGTTGGACTTGTACTTGAACTTGGGATTTCTCTTGAATCTGACACTGGAGAATCTCTTGACAATTTGGGCCATTGACTCATCTTCCAATTGATCCAGCTCTTCCAAGGAATAAAAATCATCACTGGATTGATTTGTAGTAGGAGGATCATATTCTGCTACTATCACATTAATCTCAGCCTTGGAAAACTGTACCATTCTCTCCGACTGTTGAGATTGTTGTTGTTGTTGACCTTCAGCTACAAGAGCAGTAGATGTGCTAACCATTCTATCTTTCCCGTAGACTTCCTTTTGCTGAATCTGCTCCAACTCATAGGTTTTCAACACACCATAGAGTCTATCCAAAGAAATCTCACTCAGATCTCTAGCTTCTCTAATGGCAGTGATTCTATGTTCAAGATGAGTTGGCAGTGTTAAAAGGAACTTTTTGTTGACCTCCCTGATTGAATAATATTTCCCATTTATGTTTAGGTTGTTGATCAACGCATTGTACCTCTCAAACACTTCAGTAATTCCTTCTCCTGGATTTGATTTAAAATGTTCATACTCAGAGGTTAGGATCTCCAACTTGTTCTCCCTAACTTCCTTTGTACCTTCATTAATTTCCTCAATAGTTTCCCAGATGTGTTTGGAATTTATACAGTTCATCACATGTCTGTTCATCAAGGGATCGAGGGAATCAACTAAAATTAACTGAAGGCTGGCATCCAAGGAGGCTTCTTCTTTTTCAGCAGGAGAAAAATCCTCAAGCTCTTTTGGATAAGTTCTAGCTTTGGTAATCACAACATCATCTACTATCACCTCTGGTTCAATAACCATTGGAGTTGTTGGACCCTTCTTTAACAAGTTCAGATATTTGGGATTTGCAACTTGTAAGAACAAGAGCATCTTCTTCTTCCACATGATATAATTTTCTTTATCAAATAGTGGAATTTTAACGGTTCCAACTTTTTGTGAAGTCATTATGAATTTTTGAATAAAAAAAAATTCAAGGAGTTGAAAAATCACAAAAGTCTAGGATCTTGATTTGTTCATTAATCAGAATGCTCTGATACCAATTGTTAGGTCCCAATGCGTTTGTAGAAGGGAGGGTTGAATACAAACGGTACCGAATAATCGAATAAATGCGGAATAAAAAATGTGAAATAAAATTCAAGTTAAATAAGAATATTATTAAACTTGAAAGGTGTTACAACAACTGTATCGATTACAAGGAATTAATCTCAAATTAATTATCACACATTTAGACTAAATTCGACATGAACTTTTTCTATTTTGCAATAATTAGAATCAAATGCTAAACGCGATTTGAGATTAAGTTCTATGGATTTTGATCCGCTAGATTGTTACACAAGAACAAGATAAAGATTTCTAGTTGATTGGATTTAACTTTATAATCTAGAAATTGATCTTGAAGTTTTGCAGAGAAGATGAAATATTGTTCTGCTTCTTTTTCTTTTGTTCTCGGGTTCTGTATTATTGATTGAATGATAATTGAATGAACTGCTTCTGCTTCTTTTAATCAATCAACCGAATAGAATTGAACTGGCAAGACAATCCTGAGCTCAGCAAGACAATCGGTAGGACTATCCTTAGAACTAGCAAGACAATCAGAATGAACTAGCAAGACTTTCGGTATGACAATCAATTGTCATACCGATTGTCATAGTAGTTCAAACAGATTGTTTTTGCTGAAAATAAATAGATTTAAATCCTATAAAAATTCTGGTAAGACAATCCTTTTGAATTAGCATGACTTTTGGTATGACTATTGATTGTGATACCGATTGTCATACTAATACAATCAGTTGTCTTGTTGAATTAAAACAGATTTTTAAACCAATTTAAATTCTGAAAATTCTTAATATTAATTCAGAATTAATTAATCAATTAATTTAATTAATCAAATAAATTAATCTTTTGTAGATATAATTTATTTTCTTAATTAAATTATATGACTTAATTAATTAATAGAGAATTAATACTAATCTTGAGCAGCATCTATTCTTCTGTATATCTTCTGAAAATCACTGAAATATATGAATCAATTCCACCACTTCAATGTTGACACTCGATGTACTGTCTGGTTCATGAGTGACTAACTTCCGTGACGTTTCTTCATGTCTTGACTTTGACACTTTGATTTTCTTCATATTAAATCCTTGTAATTAATGATACTCTGACGAGATCTCTGTCACTTGATTAAATCCACGATCTTGATTTATATCACTGAGGCTTGATCAATTTCTTAAACTTCTTCCAGTGAATTAACTCCTCAAGTCTGTAGATGAACCTTGTTTCTGAATCCTCTGACAGATGTTACTTTGCGAGATCTCTCTGACGGTAGATCCACTATTTACTTATTACATTCTTATTTGAGTTGAGTTGAATCCTCGAATATACAAATAGGCTATGACATATGACTTACAGGATTTATCCACCATGTTTCTACTTGGCTTGGCTGCTCCAAAGTTCTTTTTGAACTTGAGCTTGGCAAATCTTCTGGAAAGAAATGCTAAATGCTCATCAATATCATCCATGTCATCTTGGCTCAAATGATCTTCATTTTCAGCTACCAGCCCTTTGCCCTTGTTCTCACAGACCTTTGAAGTAGACTCAACAGCTTCTACCTTCATCTCTTTCTCTTTTTCTAACTCAGCAACCAGTGTTATGGACCCTCCTTTCTTCCTTCCTTTCTCTATCCTCTCATCTTGCTTTATTTCAAGCTCATAAGTCTTCATGATGCCATATAGTCTCTCCAAGGTAAACTCCTTGTAATCCTGAAAATTTCTCAATGAGACTGTCATTAGTTTCCACTCCTTTGGAAGAGATCTAAGGAACTTGAGGTTAGAGTCTTTTGTCTGATAGACTCTTCCATGCAACTTCAGAGCATTTAGTAGTTTTTGAAACCTACTAAAGATATCAGTGAGAGACTCACTATCTTCACAATGGAAGTGCTCATATTGCTGAATTGGCAGTTGTATCTTATTCTCCCTTACTTGCTCAATACCATCACAAATAATCTAGATAGTGTCCCAAACCTCCTTGGCTATTTTGCAGTTAATGATGTTATCAAACATATCACCATCAACTCCATTGAATAATATATTCATGGCCTTCTTGTCTTTCATAACTTGCTCAATATCAGGATCTGACCATTCATGCCTAGGCTTGGGAATAGATGGTTCATTACCAGTTGCAGCTCTCATTGGTACATGAGGACCTCTCTATGCAATCCACATAGGCCTCATCTTGAGAAATAAGATGTAGATGCATTTTCACCTTACAGTGGTGATAATTATCTTTGTCCAGAAAAGGAATTTTAACTCCAACATCCTTCTTGTTCATCTTGCTGTTTGTTGTGATCTTTACACTCCATGTACTTCAAGAGCTTGCTCTGATACCAATTGTTATTCCCTAACAATACAACAAGAATTACAGAAGGGGGGTTGAATGTAATTCTGGCTTCTTTTCGAGATTTATAAGAATGTTCTAACTCAATATATATATAGGTGTTTTGATTTGTAAAGTGCGGAATAAGAAATTAAGTAAATCAAAAACAAAGTAATAAAAACACAAGTCTTTAAAACTTTCTGGTGGATTTGAATGTATCCACCATATATATATATATATATATATATATATATATATATATATATCGATTTGAGAACTTTGTGAAGCTCAAGCTGGCTCACAGCTGCTTTACAAGTGAACAAACAAACTACAGAGAAATTCTTAACAGTTACAGCTTTATCTATTTCTCTTTTAAATGTGTTTGCTTAGTTTGATAGTAGTTGTTGTTGTTTGTTCTACTAGCTACACTTGGTTTATATATCACCAAGTTTACATGGTAATAAGACATGACAATAAAACAAAACTATCAAGTCTAACTCCATGCTACTTCATTACTCTATTCCAGCATCTTTGAAAATCTTCATGACTTGCATAGAAATGGTAATGCTTCTTTGTTCTCAATTTCCTGCTAAACAGGCTGCCACATTCCTTTTGCAAACACCCAACGCATGTGACTGTGTTGTCACTGTCAACAGATATTTGAATTGATCATCCGTCGGGTACATGCTTGTTATCCGTCGGGTAGCTTTGTTGATCATCCGTTGGGAGCTATTTGACACTTGACTCCATTTTATTTATGCAGAATTACAAGATATCTCATATTTATAATTAATCAACCTATTCTGCATATCTACTAGTAGTCAACATGACTCATATGCTACTATACAATCTACACAAAGTTGTTTGCAGAAATGTGCTACAACACTTATTATTACATAAGCTACTCACTCGATGGATGTCAAATCATCATCCGTCGGGACTATATTGAATCATCCATCGGGACTCAATTTGATCATCCGTCGAGTGCTACCAAATTCACTAAGTTAAATCTACTAAGGTGTTTTGATTAAGTTATCATCAAGTTCATAACATATTCCTAATATATATGTGTGTTTATATATGCATGTATAACTGTGTGTATGGGTGTGTGCATTTCAGTGTGTGTGTGTGGCGCCTGGTGGGGAGTGTGTGCAGCGCGTAGGCGCGTGGTGACTATTTGTGTTGATGCTGTTAGGTGTGTTATGGTTCGAAAATTTCAAAAATAATTTTATAATTTTATTATTCTTGCAGGAAATTGTTTTGAGTAATATTCGTGATATGAATAATTGCGAGCATAAATTATAGTAATTAATCGGTGGAATTTTTGCATTGGAAACCCAAAATTTAATCGGGTACCCAAAAAATTTTGCCGTCGTCGACGATGAACTTCGGTGAGTCGACGAGGACGGTGATGATTTTTATCTAAGTCCTAAATTTATAAAAACAAATTAAGTGATTTGTATAATTAGTTTTCGAATGTAAATATTTATTGTAAAGTCGTATTGAATCGTGGTTTGCAAAATTGTGATTGTTGGGATTTTGACGTCGATTATGTTTCGACGGGTATGCTTATAAATAGAGGAGTCGCTGTCCAAATTTTTTGAAAATTATTTTATTTACAAAATGTGTACTATATTATATTAAATGTTTCGTTATTGTTAATATCGGTACATGGATATATGTATGTACATTATACGAGTCGGGTTATCGAATTGGGTTATTTAGGTTCGAGGAAATCAAGCATGTCAGTATAAGTAATTAGGTTATTCTGTTACTGTAGATCCCAGTCAAAGTTCGCGAGGACCAAAGTCAGTCAATCGCAACTACTCTAGGAATCCCGAAAAATCGTCGTAAGGCAAGTACCCCTGACCATACTTTTATGGTTTAATATATATGAATAGACTGTTGTTTTATTATCAAACAGGAACAAAAATGTTTTAAGTTACATATCCCCTGTAGTTATAATTATTTATTTAAAAATCTGTTTTGGGGAAAAGTAACTTTGAAGAGTTACATATCTCAAATGAAAATGATTTGTGAAATAATTTTACGTGTGCTGTTAAATGAACGATTTTAAAATGAGACAGGTACAAGTGATTTGAAAATTGGATAAAACGATCAGATATTGGATACATAGGGGCCAGAGTGGCCTATTGAGGTTGCGTAAGAGGCTAACTCGGTTGCGCGCACTACATAACCGATTAGTTCAGCAGGTCAGAGACCTAGCTAGTCTTTGAGTTCCGGAACAGGTTTATGGGATGGCAGTTGGAGCCGTCTGGTGTTGATAGCCAGATCAGCTGTCTTCACGTATCCACTACGCATCTGATTTGGCTTTGTGATTCCCGTAACAGAATAAGTGATTTATACAGTTGAATTATAAATGGGAATAGCATTCTAAAATTGGACTCTGGTATTTACACAACACACAACTATGTTGTTTTATTAAGAGAATGCTAGTCAGTGATATCCAATTTTAAATGTTGTTATCTTGACATGGAGTTGAAATGATTTACAGGTTACTATTTTATAGTTCTGTTCCTTTAATTGTTTATATTACTGTTTTACTCTAATATTCATATATTGGTACTGCTGAGCGATTATATGCTCACCCTTGCAACCTGTTATATATATATCTCGTACATGCCTAGACGATCTATCATACCTGGTCAAGACAGAGTTTCAGCCCCTTCCGATCCCGGCTCCTCTAAGGTAGTTTGTATCAGACCATATGCGGTCTGAAGAGTTGCTGAATAAGTTAGTGTGTCAGACTTTTAAATAAATGGTTTGCAATAGTGAGTAGCTTAAATCATACTTGAACCTGGATCGGATCTTGGTTTTGGGGGTCGTGTTAATATAATAATAATCTTATAGTTTGTATTTGTGGTTTGTTGTGTTTAGTGACGTCAACTCCTGACCCCGGGGGGTGAATAGGTGTTATGGCTAACTAATACCAATTTTTTTGTGTTACCGAATATTTGTCAAACTGTCAGACAACTTGCTATTAAGTTCAAATATATGATGTCGGCAAGCTGACACTCGATATGCAATGTAGAAAATAAATGACAGCAACTAAATAACACACAGGATTTTAGCCAGGTTCGACCCCTATTCGTAATGGTCTACGTCCTGGTCCCTTACCAACTTGGTAAGAGAATATATTATTAATCACTAAAATGATACGATTACAAGATTCAATAATATATCTCTCTTTATCCCTTGTTCCTGATAGCAGCTTGCTGATAACATCTGTTCCTTTGAGTGAATTTCCCTCTAAGCCCTAAACCAAACGAGTTCCGATTTGATTTCTCAGCTACAATGTTATCGGCCGATGAATTATTTTCTGACGGGAAGCTAATGCCGCTTCAATTTCGGCAAGCTGAGATTTCGTTGGAGGTGAGGATGTCGGATACTCCAAAAGTTCATCGGAGTTGCGAGATTGCCGAAATGGATCCCTACTTGTTTTCACCTAAGGCACCGGGGTGTTCTAGGAAAAATATTCCAAGTCAGATATCGACAAGTCACAGATCAAGGAATATCGAGAAGTATGTCGAGAAGTCCAAAATGACTTGTATAAAAGTCCCAAGAGATATCGACAAGTCAATATGCATGTAGAGATCTCAGATATCGACAAGTCAAAAAGTCTATATAGAGAACTGGAGATATCGACAAGTCATTTCTTTATGTAGAGATTTAGAGATATCAAAAAGTTAAGTCTTCATATGGAGACTAGAGATATTGACAAGTCAAAAGCCTATATAGAGAACTGGAGATATCGACAAGTTATTCTACATGTAGAGAACTGGAGACCTCGATATGTCAAAGACACTTGTAGAGAATTCAAGATATCGATAATTCATTATACTTATCAATATGCGATACATTTATAGAATAAAAGAGATCTCGATAAACTATATCATAATTCAGAATGCAGACAAATTGAATATTCAATATTATTAGTTAACAAAATTTCCATCACTGAACTGAAGAGACTACAAATGCAGCTTGAAGAATTCAAGATTAAGGACCAAGATTCACTGGACAAAGGAGGGTCACTGACCTAAAGATTCCGCACAAGATTTCCTAACACTGGAAATGGAAAATATATAAAGTAGGTTTAGAAACTGTTTTAGTCTATTTTAGTGCAAGTTTTGTAAAACTGTGCATGCGATTCTATAAAGCATTCACGGGTACTTTGTTTTACAAGTAACAAACAAATCTAGGAAAAATCTTGAATTCTCTCTCAAGAATTGTACCTGAGTTCTTATCTTTAAGAAAACAGATTTGTAGCAAAAAAAATTTGATTAATACAATCAAGTGAGTTTTTAATAATTTTTTTTGTGCTTGTAGGTAAATATTTTATCACTACAAGTTCATATCTGCTTTGCTCAAATATAAGCCAAACACCTTTACAACTAATTAAAATCCAAGAAAACACGTTCACACCCCTCTATATTGTATTTCACTGCACTTAATATCTAACAGTGCTTTAATGGCTACTGAGTACAGAGGTGGATATGTTCAATATTTGGGACCAACGATGTATTAGAAGTATTCTCTTGAGCGAGAATAATGAAGAAGATGAAGTGTATTGGGGCAAAAAAGCGATTAGGCAATACACAGTTCACAGTGTGTACACAATTCTGCAAGAATAGAAACAGGTTAGAGACAGAAAGGCCAGAACAACATATGGCGAAAGACTTGGAGAATAAAAGCTCCCCCAAAGGTAATAAATTTTATGTGGAGGTCTCTTTCCAATTGTCTACCTATGTGTTAGTGTTTGTGCCCTATAGACAACACTATTATGTTTATGTTATGAAACATTTGGATTATTAATTATGATTCTATGGATTATTCTTTAGTAATTTATTGTATCTTTATTTTCAGCGATAAAATGTTAGATTAATATATGTCCTTGGAATATGATATGTAAATCTATATCTCTAAGTACGTGACTTAGAAATGAGATTATGAGAATAATATTAATATTCCTAAAGGTCCCTAGTCAAGTATTATTGTTAAGGGATGATAATAAATACGTTGAGACTAGTGTGTTTATTGACTGATGATCACATCTCATTGATCATAGGTATGGTGATACTAAAGTCAAAACACAGGCACATGTATTAAATACATGGTGCTGGATTGACCTAGTTGTGAGATACTACATGTTTAATGTGTCATAAGTTAATCTCACAGTCATAATGATGTATTGGTCCTTAGACCTGAAATCATTATATTTCTATACGAGAATTAATATACTTTGATATTATTGAAAGTTATCCTTGACCGGGTAATCATAAAAGTAGTCATTGGGTATATTATGAATCGTATGAGAAATATGAATGATCTAGATGGAATTTAGCCCTCCTTTATTAAAAGAGTGATATTATTGGCCTCTTGATTGAGTAAGACTATAAAATGCATGGCCGTGCTCAAATAGTGATTTGTTTAATAGTTTACTCATTGATCAAGGAAAGAAGGATTAAACGTTAACAGAGGATGACACAATGCATGCCTCGATTTTGATCTTTAATATAAAGCTAAAGGGATTATATTACATTGTACATTATTCATGAAAGATTTAATTAAATCACCAATAATTATTATTACTTGGGTAGCAATGATGTATTTCTAGATGTCACTCATTGTTTATAATTTTATTATTGGAAAATAAAATTATTGTCAACGTAATAATAACCTAAAGGGTCACACACAAAGAACGTTTAAAACAGAGTGTTATTTAAATTATGAATTTAAATATATTTTTTGTTAATTCAATTTTAATTATTAAATTAATTAAGTGATACTTGATTAATTGTATATATATTAGATTCGAATTTAATAATAATATAAACCCAAAATCAGAATGAGTCCTTTTAGAAGCCCATTATGATTAGGGTTAGGCCCGAATCTCCTCTCTCCCTATATATATATATTAAGATGTATATTTTTGGGTAGTAGAAGTTGCATCACGTTTTTGAAGATAAACCCTAGCATCTCTACATCTAAGAGAGGCTAGAGAGAGAGAGAGAAGGAGGCAACCAAATCGGCTAGTACCGACTCCGGTGATCGTTGGACGATCAGACGTTCGTGTGGACACCTTTGGAGAGCAGATCTTCGAAAGGAGGGCTGCTGTGTGGGTTCATCAAGATCAGGACGTCTACTACAATCAGAAGGAAAGCTTTATTAAGGTAAACATCTATTCTCCATAATTATCCATTCATTGTACATAGATCCTAAGGTAGGGATTCGAAATTTTTATTTTTCCACAGCGTTATGATGCTCGAATCCCTAACACTATGATGGTTATGTTACATCAGAAACACATGCCTATAAATATTTTATGTCAGGTCTATAGACTTGGTGAGGAGACAATGGAGCATATTTTATGTAAATATGCATAGGCAAATCCAAAGCTGGAAATGAGTCCTACCACAAGTTCCTATTAGTCCCAAAGTATCGTACACGGGAGGGTGTGAATAAGATACCTACAAATTCTTTTTGATTCGTTTCAAGTTCTTCGTTAAAAGTACGGAATCAAAATAAGTACAAAATAATTCGAGGAATATATTATTTTATTAATATAGATCTTGAGTTTGCTACACTCTAATTGATTAATATTAGCTACAAGAAATTCAGCAGCATAACAGTATAAATATAAGCTTTTCAAAATAAATTGCCTTAAATGAGCTCTCGTATTTGTTTCAGTTGGTTGCTGGAGAAGATAATAAGTAGTAATTCAATCTGCTTCTTTTGTGTATACTTCACAAATCTCTCAATTATGTGCCATAATTATAACCACATTAATCAATTTATATTTCAGTAATAATCAATAACCAAGGGTTGAGGTGGTGCCTAGAGTAAGAACCTTTGGTGGTGCCTAGAGTATTCACTGTGTTCCTTGTGGCATCAAGATTTATCCTGACTTAGATTCCGAGATTAGTGATGCCTAGAGTACCTTTCTAACTTAGATTTTGAGCATGGTGGCGCCTAGACTGACTTCATGAATGTTCCTTGTGGCGCCACCACTCTGTCAGCCAAGACAACTACTTTTCCTCTTGTGGCACCTAGAGGAGTATTTTTATGACAAAAACTTTTCTTATTTTCTTCAATATAGTTCTAGTCTTTCCAGTCTTTGATCCTCGCTATTCTGTATCAACTTGATTTCTTCTGAATGATGAATTCAATCCTTTTGTGATTTGTTGACGCTTTGTGCACTGGTCTGTTTCACAACCTGAATTGAATTCACTCAATCTAATTACAATTCCAAGTTGATGTTTCCTGTAGGTTATGCATTAATTCAATCACTGAAATCCTTTGATCTTTAATACTCAAACCAATATATTTCATTGCCACTAAAAGTCCTTTGATATTTTATTCTTTATAGAGGCTTGAATATTGATATAAACTTCTTTCCGTGATCCCGTTGCAGACTTGGAGCTTTAATTTCATAGTTTGATTCATTGTATTTATCCAATCTTCTTTCTTCTGGAAACCTATTTTTTTCATTTTGAGTTATATTATATCGGTTATATTTTACATTACATTAAGCTTTATAGTTTCTTTCAATGCAGACAAGAATTTTTATCAGTGGTGGGAGAGAATTTTGGAAGCATGTGATAATGTAAAAAGAGCAGAGGTAGCTATTATGTGTTGGTACCTATGGAAGGCTAGAAATGAGCTAGTCTGAAACAAGAACTATACTCGGTTGAACGTCATAATTACAAATGCCAAACAATTTCTTCTACAATGGAACATAACCCAAAAGAATACGCCACAATCCCATTTTCCTTATTTTGTTGAGGGAGATGGACAAGGACTCTGGATAACACCATATGTTAATTTTAAGAAGATTTTTGCAGATACAACGATATTTAAAGAGTATAATGCCCCTGGTTTTGGATTGATAGTCAGGGATGATAAAGGGGAGCTCATTCAAGCTAAGATGGAGTGCAACATGGGCTTGGTATCGGCTGCGATGGCAGAAGCCATGGCAATAAAAGAGGCACTCAGCTGGATCAAAACCAAAGAATGGAGGAAGGTGTTGGTGGAGGCGGATTGTTTGACTTCTATTGAAGCAATCATAAGCAAGGTACCATTACGGTCACCTTTTGGGCATGTTATTCAGGGATGCCACAGTATATTGGAATATTTAAACATAATGTCACTGTTTTTTGTTAAACGGACTATTAATATGGCGGCACACGAGTTAGCTTTACTGTCATATTCTTTCCCAGATCGAGTATTCGATAGGATGTCTGTTCCTGTTAGGGTCAAAGATGTATTGAGGACCGATTTATTGAGTTAATAAAAAGTTTCCTTGTTTGTTAAAAAAGGTTATTGAGCTAAATCATCACTGAAATTTACTTTAAATTGCAAATCAGTCGAAAGTTAATTTTCTTTAATACATTATGTTAGACAATAAATTACAATAATTAAATAATATATACGCTTTGACATTCTTTCATAAGTAATATGTAAACGGTCATTGCAAACCATCATCCCAAACGGCTAGCATCACTTACGGTGCGTCTGAAATTTTGGAGACATATTTTCCGGAGCTCGGTTTACTCCTTTCTTGTCGATTCTTCGTTCCATTTACTCTAAAACCTTGATAAAATATTCATGTATATTTTATGTCGTAACACCTATGTTATACATAAATATAGGCTATAGTTCATCTTATATCAAGCCTATTGTCTAATAAAGCTATTAGTTATTTACGTGCCTCATTATTTCAGAAAACATTTATTACTTTTATAGATTGTACTTAGTCTTTGATGACATATTTTATATATTCTTTATGTAATTAAGTCAATGAAATAATACTTGTAAGAACATCAACTTGATCATGCCTTGGGTGAAAAATAAGATATCAAAATAATAGAGTTGCAAAAATGTGATGAAAGTTCTAATGGGATAAAATATCTATGTCGATAATCTTTAAATTCGAGTCGAGAAATTTAGGTAGACGTATCGCAAATTCCAGAATTAGTGTATCATGAAGTGACTATATAGTAAAGTCAATAAAGTTTTATTATGAAGTCATTTTATAGTAAATTATGATGAGCCATGTCATGAAGTCTAGACTTTGGTGAGCTATGTCTTGAAGTCAAGACCCTAACAATCATATTGCAAAGTTTATATGTAGCACTCTGAAATCCATGTTATGAAGTGAACATGTTGACCAAACAAGCCTACTTAACAAAGTGAAGTTCACAACATTCGTTATTCTATATCATGAAGTCTGAAGGATGGAAGCAATGAACTGTGTCACAAGGTCTAGCCATTGTACATGAGTTCACGACATATGGACTTAGAAAATTTTCAAATGGCATAATAGACAAATTTATCACATTTAAAGGAACAAGATCAAGAATATGCACACTTGTGATTTGTCTTATATCACATGCTGCACACGAAAAAACCTACAAAGAAGTTTGAAAAGATCTTCAGAAGAATGGTAACCGAGAAAGTTGATGAAATTTCATATAAAGATTGGAGGGGTGTTTGCGATAAAAATGAGTGCGAATGAAGATAAAGAAATTAGGTCAAGTTGGGATGGATGTGATGATCTTGAATTCTTATTAGCCACAAATATGTATATGTCATTCTTCTATTGAAGATTTGACAGAGTTGAAGAAATAAGTTATTTGAAATGTTTAAAGTTGTTAATGATTTTAAATGACTTGAGGTATACGTGAATTTCTATAACTCAAATTGTTTTAAACACAATTGGGACCTTCAATAACCACTTCAATGACTACATAGAGATCACAAATAAGCTATTTACATTACACAGAATCCAGTTTAGCACAATCAAATGAAACATAATAAGATTATTCGACAATTTATTAAATTTAAGATCAAGTAGCTGATGTGTTAATTAAAGTCAAGATCAAATATATCATTAGTATTCATTCTTAAGGTCGGAAGAGCAAGTAGTTGATGTGGTAATTAAAGAGCCAAGAAGAAAAATGTTATATCCATTGACAAATTAGGCATGGATGTTATTTACATATTAACTTGAATGGGAGTGCAAAGATAAAAGTAACCTGACACATGTATAATGACATCACAATTATGACGTCATCATTAGGGTTCATGATATAGCAAACAACTTCAATTTTTTTTGTAATATAGCAACATATATATATATATATATATTAATACATACACTGCCACACATATTACTATATATTCTTTCATTTGTATTATCTCCATATAATACATACACTACCACACATAAAACTATATATTCGTTCGTTTATATTATCTCCAGTATCCATACAGAACTGTAATATATACATATTCTATAAGATTTTCATTTGTGATGTTAAGAAAAATGAGCTACAATTATCAAACATATGTGTCTTTCATCATTATAGTAACATCGTGTCCATAATGCATTTAGTCTGGGTCAAGATTAGAGGAGATGATGTATATTAGACTTCTGTTAGAAAATAAGAAGAAGAAATGAAAATCGACAAGATGTTTCATGAACTGTATTTTCAGTCGCTAAATGTCTAAATGAAAAAAGGGGTCTTCATATTTTATTTATAAGATGTGCGTTGATTTGATAGAATAAGGACTATATTTGAATTTCGAGTTAATTAGTTATCAACTAAATAAATTCGAATATTTTTAAGTGAGTTAAACATTTAAACTGTTAAAATAAAAATTAGTTTACAGTTCTAATTAAACTAGATATATTTATGCACCAACTAGTCAAACATATTTTATATGTAACCTCAATAACTAAAAAAAAGGTAAATACAACATAATATTGAATTATTTTAATTTATAATTTTTTCAAAATTTAACTAATAGTAATTTTTTATTGACAAAAAATAACTATTTTAACAATATAAACGAGTTGTGTTAATGTGGATTTTCATATTTGAAGCATCAGTCAAGATGGGAATATATTCATGAGCATGACTATATATCCTAAAACAGATATCAAAATTGTTCTCAAATGATACATGACGCATTATTACAAAAAATAGCCAATATTTTGATAACTCAACATTTATAAACAGTTCCGGGGAATTTTCGAACTCTAGTAATTCTGTATATTTATAAAACTGTTTAAGATCCTTAATTGATGAAAGTGCTATTATAATCTTTGCAACTGCTCCCTTATAAGCTAAAGTTTTGGCTATATTGGAAGTATATTGCTTTATTTTTCAACATCAATAACTCTTTGCACATATTGAATCAGATTGTAGATTGTAGTACGGCAATTATCCTAGCTAAATTTACAAAATCTCCTCCTTGCATGTTGTGGTCATCATTGAATACATGAGATATTTTGCTCCTATTTTGCTCCTATTTTAAGCTTATCTTTCTATTTCATTCACAACTTTTTCGCCGAAATAGCTCGTAACATATTTTTATCAACTGATTGGATAGCTTTACCTTGTGTCTTATTCTTAATTAAAATTTAATGAATCAATGTGTTTCTTAATATCAGATATTTTGCTTTCATTTTAAGTTTATTGTTCTATTTCATTCCTAACTTGTTCGTCAAAATGACTTATTTTATATTTTTACCGGCTGATTTGCTAACTTGTCCGTATTGTATTTTATCCTCAAACTTGAGGTATGACTATGAATGAATATACATATTTCTTGCAATTTTTTTGCCCGCAAGGATTGGCTCAGTTGGTTAAAGAGAGGAAAACTAACCTTTTTGTCACATGTTCGAATCCCACGGGGCCTACTGAGCCAGAGCCTGTCGCTTAAATGTGATTTATCTTGTTTCACGTGATTTGCAGGCTATTACCGAAGGATAGCGGCTTCGGGTTACCTACGATAAAAAAAAAAAAATTGTATCTGACATCTCCTGATTCGAGCTTCCTTTAGCAACCGAACTTGGATAAATAAATTGGATTTCAAGCTGCCAGAAATCGGAATCAAATTAGTGTCCTAAATTCAATTTACCGTAGGTTGCTAACGACTTACCTTATTGGATATATTACGGACTTTCAACTTTAACCGAGGCCCATTATCCACAACGCAGAGTCCAGTCCAATTACATATCCAGATGGTTGGAGTAGTTTTTAAGTTAGTAAATGACGTGTAAACCCGTGTATCTTGGTCGTTGCCTGAGTAGGTCCCACAATTTTTGCATCTCGAAAAGTAAAATCCACCCTGTCAACCTCCGTACTCGTCCTACCCGGTCACAGTAACCGGTAGCCAGTCACGTAAACGACCTGTTCTCCAAATGTATCTCCCCATCCTGTGACCCTTTCGCACGTGCCAAGCATCTAAAATTCCATAGCCTTAGCCTAATTTCATTTTCACCCCAGGCCCCGTGTATGTATTTCTTGAAGAGTGTTTGTGACTTTGTGTGGTGCAACAAATTAAAAGCAAGGGAGATATTTAGAGAGAGAGAGAGAGGAGAGAGATGGGAGAGATTTGTGCTGTTAATAAAAGCTAAAAATTCTGCACTATCTTCAACTTCTTGCACTCTCTCTAGAAAAAGACTCCTTTCTTGCAAGTCTCTCAAGTCCTTGCTCTTTCTTTCTCCATCCTCTCTATCTATTACAAAGGAGGAACACAAAGTGTTTGAAACTTACATACATACATATATATAATAATAATATCATGAGGATCAGGAAGCGGTTCCCTTTCTCATCTATGGCATCTTCCGTTTCAGATCCACAACTTAACAACTCAACCTTGGTGCAACAAACATCTTCAGTGTTGCACCCAATTCAAACCACTGATTCTCAGCCGTCCGATCCTCCCAATCACCACCCCTTGTCCGATCAGACACCGTTGATGATCAACCACTCTTTGCACCCCCACAATTTCCAGATCAACCAAAAGGTATGTTTCTGTTTTTGTTTATGTTTTGGTTTTTGTTTGGTAGGTGTCTTGTCACAACTATGTATTACATCAAACGTACAAAATATTTGTCTGTTTTTTTAGATTTAATTGGTATAATAGATATGCACTCGAAACAAATTAGCCCGTATGTAGCTCCGCCACTGCCTGTAAAGAATTGCACTAGGCATGTAGATGAAGATACATATGATCTGTAGATCTTAAGATTGGTTGTGTTGTGTATAATTTTCAGGAGGAGGCATCTAGAGTGGAACAAGAACAAAATGGAAGCAACAACAACAATACCAGGTACAAATTAAATAAAAGTAATAATAAAGTTATCAAGTGTTGTCATGCCTTCAACTTGTACATATATATATTACTGAAAAAAGTGAACTACAATAAAATTGTTTTATTTATACATATTCAATGTAAGTGGAATAATGTCTGGGTTGTTTGTATGTAAGATCAACTCCAATTCCTAATCTGAATCTACTTAAGAGTTAGAGTTTCCCTTTTTTGTTTTATTTTTACCTATTTGTATTGGGGAGAAAAAATGAAAAATTTAAGTGTCCATGTGGTGCATGTTAGCGTGGGATCAATGCTGGTCCCCAGCTTTATCTATCCAATTGCGTATATCTTCGCCCCCTCCTGTATCTGAAAATTGCACCCTCTTAAATTGAATTTGAATTAGTTTACGACGGGTGTAATTAGAATTTTTGTTTTGTTAAATTTGGATTAATAATCAGGAAAGAATACAACTTTCTAGCTTTTGAACCTGTTCGAGAAACTGGAGTTGTGCAACCATTAGGTTCTCATCAAGGTACGCATGGCTCGTATGTGCATTACGTGTAGTATAATAGTTCGTTTTTGTTAGCGTTAGCCTCTTTGTGTTACAAACACGGGATTGTGGTATGTGTAGTTGATGGAAAGTGGTTTGATGGTGATGAGAAAGCACCTTTGGAGAAGAGAAAAGGGGAAGAAACAATGTTGTTGTTGGAGGAGAAGAAGATGAAACGGAAGATGAAGTCTAAGACCAACAAGAGATGCACTAGTACTTCTGGCATGCAACAGAGTCATAGCGAGCAAGATAAACTGGGGAATGATGATAGTAGTTCTAATCCCAATAACAATAGTGTCAAGAAGATGAACAAGAGAGGTGGTGCAATTATGGAGGGATCACGTTGCAGTCGTGTGAATGGAAGAGGATGGAGGTGCTGTCAACAGACACTCGTGGGTTATTCCTTGTGCGAACATCATCTTGGTAAGGGAAGGCTTCGAAGCATTTCAAACGTCAAAGCCCGCACCAAGGTGCCTCCCCCTCCTGTTGTTGCTACTACCATTGCACCTCAAAATGATACTCCCGACAATACTACTAATGTTAGTAACGCTAATGACAATCAGTCGTCCAAGAATGTTTTGGTCTCTTCATCAGTGGTGCAACTGCCAGTTGGAGACCGTAAGGACACAAAATTGTTGGATGGTAGCGGTTATGATGATGAGGAGGATGAAGATGAAAATGAAGATGAAGACGACGACGATTATAACGGGGAAGAGATGAAGAAGCCAGTAGTTGTGAAAAAGAAGAGGATGAAGCTTGGTATGGTGAAAGCTAGATCTTTAAGCAGCTTACTGAACCAAACAAATTAACTATCAAGTTGTAGCAGCGCAGTAGAAGCCCGTACAATGATCAACAAGATTTCTAGTGTATTTTCATTTTTTTTCATTAATAGCTGCACACGTCTGTGCAGAATATGATTTCTTCTACGTATTAAAATCAAAGAGTACTGTATGAAAATAATATTTGCGTGCAAAAGTATTTTGCAATGAGCTTTAAAATCTTTAGAACGAATGCTATAATTTTAATTATATTATTTGATAATTTTACTTATTTAATTTAATATTTCAGTCTAGCTTCTTCCTGGGATTTGATCGGCTACTTTGTTAGTGAGCACTGAGCAGCATGTACAAAGAAATAAACATGTGTTCAATTTATCAGCTACTCTCTGATTATGCATGTGCCTATTTCTTTCCAAAGTACACAAATTAGAAGTAGTTTTTCGATAAATGTGATTACATGAGCAAAATGTTTTAGTGTCCGTAAATGG
This sequence comes from Apium graveolens, assembly GCF_009905375.1. Classification (NCBI taxonomy): domain Eukaryota; kingdom Viridiplantae; phylum Streptophyta; class Magnoliopsida; order Apiales; family Apiaceae; genus Apium; species Apium graveolens. Next base: position 112,442,360 of record NC_133648.1, on the reverse strand, counting down.
GTTACCAGTATCACTTAATAATATATTTTTACTTTCGAATACCTTTATTTATCGAAACTTAATTATATATTATGCTCGTATTGCCTTTAAATCTTGATACAAGTTATCACCGTGGATCAATTTAGAAAGATAAATAAATAATTAGTAATCATCGATGATTTGGTAAAATTTAGATGGTCAATGTATGGATCAATCCTAAGAATCAATAGATAATTAGTGAACAAATAATAAGAAAATTCCGATGGTCAGTAAGTTGTCCTGTACATTATTAGCTAGAAATGATTGATGAGCAAATGTGTTTCTCGATCTATCTGCACCTTAACACGATTATATCGTTTTTTATTAGCTTTGGGTTGCTTGCTATATCAAACCTGGCGAGCCATGATTTCATAATGAGATACTCCTCCTGTATATGCATTCTATTCGTGGTATTAGAAAATGTAACTAAAGCATGGGCAAATTAAAGTAATCAAAACAGATAAAAGTATGTCCAATTAATTAACTACTACTTTCACATGATTCAGATTATAGTAAAACGGTCAAATTTAGGCTATATTGAATCTGTTTAATATTCAATTCCCCCGATAAAAATTCGTTTCGCTGATTTAAGAATGGAGGACTTGTTCACCCAATAACATCCAGGCTTGCCCCGGATGAACACTCTTGACTAAGCACACGTTTACCATTAAGTAATTAGTACTAATACCTTATGTTTAACGACTGTAATTTGATCTTTTTGAATCTGTTTTTTGGAAGATAGCCGAGCTTTGCAAACTCATCTGTAATTTTCTGGGCATCTGTATTTTTCCGGGAATTCGTTTACATGAGAACAGGGCCGGCCCTGAAGCTTACGAGCCTCAAACCGAAATCAAATTTCGGGCTGTAACATTCTTATGATTCGGACCAAGAAAACACAAGGGATGAATGATGGATTTAACTTGGATGAAGTGTAGGGCTTAAGCCATGGGTAGCAGAGACATCCGAAGATTTTCAGTCTCTGATAATTTGGCTTATCTCGAAACAATAGTTCATATGGTGTATAAAAGTTCAAAATTTTGGCTGACATTCTATTAATTAGATAAACAACAGCAGAGAATGCATACGACCAGTATTTCAATGGAAGTGACGCTTGGTGTAGTAACGTGAGACCTGTCTCAACAATATGACCATGTCTGCGTTCTGCTAGACCATTGTGTTCAGGAGTATGTGGAGGTGTTGTAAAATGAGAGATGCCAAATGACAGAAACAAAGATTTTAAGGCAACATACTCACCACCATTGTCTGAGTAGATGGAAATAATTGGAAGTTAAAAGAAATTTTCTAAAATTATTTTAAACTGCCCAAAAACATGTTTTACATCAGATTTATGTTTGATTGGGTAAAATCAAATATAGCCAGTAAAGTGATCAACAAAAATGACATAATATCGAAAACCATCAACAAATTTCATTGGTGGACCCCAGACATCTGAATAAAGTAATTCCAAAGGTGTTGAACTTTTCATAGATGAAATACCAAAAGGAATTTTATGACTCTTATTACATGAACAAGAATTGCAATTAAACTGAAAATTTGGTGGAACAGTAGGAACTAATTTATTCGAACGTAAAGCAAACTGAAGAACTTTGATAGTAGGATACCCTAAACGATGATGCCACGACTCAATGTTGGAATGTTGAGTAAGATTAATTTGTGCCAATGAACTGAGATTTGGTGCGTAGTAAAGATCATTTTTGTTCTCCCCTCGAAGTAGAACCGCCCCCGTAGTGAGATCCTTGACCAAAAACTGAAAAGAAAAGAATTCCACAGAAATTCTGTTATTTTGACAAAATTTAGCAACAGAAATGAGATTTTGATTTAATGATGGAACACAAAGAACATTAGATAGTGTAAATGTTTTTCCAGTGGATTGCAATTTTGATGTGCCAGTGTGTGTGATATGCAAACCTGCACCATTTCCAATCACTATTTCCTCAGGCCCACCATAATCAGAGAATGCAGTAAAGTTGCTATGATCATTGGTGACATGATGAGAGGCTCCGGTGTCAAATAACCATTGTTGAGGCTGGGCAGTATTCACCGAGGTGACATTCGCTGTTGGTGTTGAGCCCGGAAGTGTATCAATTGTTGGTTGAGTAATCCCATTTTCTTTTAGAAATCTTGCTAATTGGCGACAAACCTTTGTTGTGTGACCAGGTCTTTGGCAGAACTGACAGTAGGTAGTTGATCGCGGTCCCTTATTCTGAGACTGATTAGACCATTGAGCACGTGGAGGGGCTGGACTATGCATCTGCGATGGATGTCGAGTGAATGTTGAGTTATTGTGAAAGGTACCACGACCTTTGTTCTGTGAGTGTCCCATGTTGCGATATGTTTGAGTTGGTTTGTGCATATAGTTGGCTGTAGCAACTACTTGCTCAGGTGTGGGTGACTTGAGTGCACGTTCATGATCTATTAATTGTTCATGCAGTTCGTCAAACGTCATGGGAGACTCTCGTACTTTGATGGCAGCCCGTATATCCTTATATTCATCTGCAAGGCCTGTGAGGGTAAGTAGAATTAAATCATCTTCACATACAGGGTGACCAACAATGGCTAAGTCATCAGCTATGCTTCGAATATCTTGAAGATATTCAGCCATTGAACGGGAATTGTAGGGATTGTTCATGAGACGGCTTTTAAGCGACATAAATCGAGAACGCGATCTATTTGCATAGAGAGTCACCAACCGATTCCACATGTCTTTCGATGTAGTGGCAGTTGAGATAAGAGGTTGTATGTTTTCATGACAACTTCCTAGTATAGCACTGAGAATGATTTTATCTTGTCTGTTCCAAATGATAAATGCTGGATTTGGAACCGAATCTTTCAATAGCTGGTTTGGAATGGTGATGTTTCCATCAATATAGTCAAGCAGTCCCAAACTTGTAAGAGTTGAATAAACTTGTGTTTTCCAGACTGGAAAGTTTGAATGTGTAAGTTTCGTAGGAAAATGCGTTGGAGCATTGACCTGAATGATTTCTGTTTCAGATGTAATAGTAACTTTGGGTTGGGACATGATTTCAGATACTTGAGGATCGGTTTGCTGTGAGGCAGAAAAAGGCTCTGATACCATAACAGAAGAAGATAATAGTTATGGTAGATAATTTCTGCTTGAGTTATATTGATTGTTTTCGAAATATATATAGTTGGTACATGATAATATTTACAAGATAAGTACTAATGAATGTAACAATATGATCTATCTTAAATAGATGTATATCAGGTTGTTTATTTATCCGAATACATATCATGGTTGACTTGGTCTTCTGCTAGATAGCCAGCGTTAGCTGCGGTCTGTTACATGCTACAATGTACAATACATATTTATATTTTTCCTTATAAAGTAATTTTGTAAATAAACTCCATCAATTATATATAGCGAATAGATATAAATTTTCTTATTCACAAGTAATTCAGTAAAAAATGATCATCAATTATGTATAGCGAATAACTTAACGAATATTAGAAATAGTTACATGCATATAGATTAGTGTGTGATTGAAACATTCTAGAGTGTCAACATGGATCAACATCGGAGAGGTCCACAAGGGGTGCTGAAGAATCAATGGCTGTGTGCGCGTTAACAACAAGGAGATGGAGTGTGCGGTGAGAGTGAGGGGCATGCACCTTCCCTAATTATACTAGCAGCCATGACAGCTCCTATATATTTGTTTCCTTGTTATTTTTTATACAATACTTCAACTTTGATTCCTCTTTTTCTTTACTTCTTGTTTGTTTCTTTGTTTTTCGTTTAACTTTGTTGTATCACCATGTTCGTTTCAACTACTGTGCTACTTTAGGCCTGCATTCAATTCATAGTACTCACCACTTTTTTTTATATATATATATAACTTCTGTTTACCGCATAGTTGTCTTGTTAGAAAATCTGAATTTTACTTATAAGTGTTGTACTTGTTTATAGTGCAGAAGAGTATAAGATAATTTTGGGTATTTCTCTTAATATTTTAGAGCGACTAGTTAACTAACATGAATCAGAGCTCGATTTAGAGTGTGATTTTCGAGTCCTCCCACCGCCTTTTTAATTTAAATATTTATATCGATATTGATCATCACATATGTTGTACTTAGTTAAGCAATTAACAGATGGGTACCTAATTAAGCAATTAAGTAGTTGATTAAAAATTAATGAACGATTTTGAAGTAGCAACGAAAAGAATGCGAATAATAAAAAATCCCTAATGTTCTTTTGTTGCGTCGATATATTCAAGGACTCTTGTACTGTAACATTTTTCAGAGTACTCACCCTTCTAATGAAAGCAACGTTGAATGACAAGATTTTGTTTCTGGTGCTTGAAAATGGCCAACAGGAAATGGGTATTATATCTTACTTTTAATTTCGGCCTGGTACATGCTGGAATCTGAATCAAACACACATATATATTATAACTCTCGATGATTGGATATATGAAGAACATTTAACATTCTATATAATGGCCGTCCGTGATAACAAAATTATGTGAGAAATTTATGTAGAGGGCTATGTTCCGACGAGAATCATTTTAAAATGAGAACCGTGACAAGTAAGATGTTACATCTTTCTAGTTCTTGGGCTTCTGCAATACAATAGGCTCATGAACCCACATCCTTTCTTCGCCTGTTTTATAGACAGATGAAATTAATATGATCAATTAGTAACTTTACCTGTCTGATGTGTACATATGCAGCATGTATGATATAGTCAAGTTACTTACTTTATTCGATGATGAATTACTCCGGTACTCTCTGGTAGACGCTGACTTGGCTAGCGTAAAGCCAAAGGCGGCGTTCTTTTCTGTCTCGGAGTCCAAGTGCATCAAAATGCGCGAACCAATACTTACTGATGATAGTCTTATTTTTGAATCATTAGATGAATTTCTGGAATGAAGATGGCTGATTTGACTTGCACTTCGCTGCTTGGTATGCTTAATCCCATGAGTTTCTGTTTCGTTTACTTGTGCTAGTCCGTGTTTGCTAAATCTCTGAGGGGTTGATCCATCTTCACCGGCTAAAAGTGATTTTGCAAAATCTATCGAGAAACAAGCATCACTAAATTGATAACTTCCACAAGATGGATCCTGTTCTGAACCCAATAGGGTTGATTGATCTTGATGAGGCATATTTGTGTCAGCTTCTTCAGTGTCTCCCTTGCCAAGTCCTCGTGCAAGTAATTCCATAAGTTCTTCCTCTTTGTTCACAATATTACGTTCCGTGGTGTTAGGAGACCGCAATTGTGCTCCTTTATTTGTGATAGCACAAGCAATATGAACATCATATTCGCATAAGCTGCAACGATACAGCCAGCCGGTGTAACTAGGTTTATGACAGGAATCACATTGAAAATCATATGGTGGTGTGTATTCTAGTTTCAGCAGGTGTTGGTGAGTAGGTGTTTTGACTGATAAAGGCACCGCAGTGCACAAGATATGATAGAAATCTCCACATTTATCACAGTTGTAGTAGAATCCGGATAAGTTTTGGCCACAAGCTTTACAATCGATGGATGATCTGCAATTCGGTGATGAACTGATCATAGATTGGAGGGTTAAAAAATGGTCTGGATCAGCAGGGTGTTGGACCGTCTTAGGCATATTGTGGCATAGTTGGTGAAGGTAAAAAGGACATGTTTTACACTTGTAGTAGTACTTGCCTGAAAATATGGTCTGATTGCAACCAAAGCAAGCAGTGTGTTTTGTTGAAATCGAGTTGGTAAGTTCAAGTGGATGTTCATGGCTGAAATGTTGTGATAGAAGAGACTCTTCTTTTGGTTTTCCCATTACCGGGTTCATCAGAAAGAAATTAAAGCACAATCATACATATATGGTGAAGTATATATAAGGGAGGGTAGAGCCTGGATGATATCACAGGAAACACGAGCCCTTTTGGCGCGAATGGCAGAAGGGAGACAAGTGTGACATTGCGAAGTCCTTTGACTTGGCTTTGTTATAACGAGACGGCGAACAAAACAAATTACTTCTTGAAATGTAAGTGATATATAGAACTAAGATCGTAGAGACAAACGGCAAGAGGATCAAACCATGTACTAAGCTTTGAGTAAAACACAAGGTTGTGAGCTCAATGGATAGTGATTGTTTTGTTGACATTCGGCAGGATTGTCCTATACAAAGCATTGTTAAAACATGTGGCCTTATGTTTTGTGTTAAGTCCGTCTTTATTTGTCTTGTTTTCATTGTCGTATTAACTGTTGTTGACGGAGGAATATGGTAACAACAAAGATTGAGGTTTCTCGCCGGAACTAAAATCTGTGACGGTGGTTCTTTGCCGAAAACTTAAGCGGTGTGTGGTTGATTGTGATTGTTTCAGGCTGAGATTGATCAGAGTAAGTGGTGACTCTCTTATCAGCTCTCAACTTCTTACCCTCTCAATGTGCCTACGTACCCTTTATATAGGGATCAAGCCTGACGTAGTTCTCGCAGAACAAGAAGTCTGATGGGTTTAGACTTCTTATTCCTAAGTCCAGTAGAAGCCCATCCAATATCCGTCTTCCGCTAGCATTAGGAATGTCCAACTATGAGGCCCAACCGCGAAGGCCCAAGTCTCGTCCGTAATCGCGGGACTTCACGGATAGTGCATCTCCCTGCGCAAGGATAACACTCCGCTACAGCTATCTCCCTTGATTTACGAACGCAGGTATAGCCACGGTTCACCCTAAGTGCCAGACGCGTCCCTGTCCCCCGAATGAGGATAACCCACCAGATAGCAGGACAGGTGATCCCAAGCTCTTGGGTGCAAAGTGCAGGATGACTCCAAAGTTTTCCAACGAGGACACCAGTTGAATACAAGAACAGAGCTCCCAAAGCACACACCAAAGTTAACCCCGCATCCTCAACGAGGACACCCGTTGAATACAGGAGGAGGCCTTCAATCATCAGGCATACCCCTGGAGGCCTTCTAGCTTTTCACGGACATCATCCTCCTTGACCGTCTCAAGGAGGAAATTCTTCAAAGAGTACCTGCAACAAATACATTAGTAAAAATAACTTCCATTGCTCCTCCCCATGCAAACTCTGTCATGAACTCAACATCAAAAGTATATAGACCAAATACAGGACGCGTCCTAACCCATTGGGCGCGTCCTCACCTTCATAAACCCAACCCTGTTTCCTCACCAATCATTCTTTATAGCGTGCCAAAGCTACATGACGCGTCCTAGTGGAGACAAGCGCGTCCTCCAACTTCCATTGCCACAAGATCACATTTACCAAATAATTTTCCCTATGTTGACGCGTCTACCACAAGTGGGCGCGTCCTGGTCCAAGCTTCGCTATCACCAGTCAATAGAGTATCAAATCAAGTATAGGTGCGTCCTACAGGCCAGGACGCGTCCTCAACTCAGTACCGGGTTTGACCGTATGTAAGCCGCATTTGACCCGAGTCAATCCAATGCCAAATTTTGGGCATAACAACTACTCCCCAAATTCCATTTGCAGTTAAAAAACAAAATTGGAATTTTTATCCATGAACCTGAGCAACAAATTTGAGCTCACAAAAATAGGGCGCGTCGTAAACGAAAGACGCGTCTTTAATTCTCCTTATGTCTGTTTTGCATACAGTTGTCATCCACGTAATCATTCTTCTATAAATAGCCTAGTCACACCATATCACCATCACCATCCTTCTTTCTCTTTCTCACAACTGCCATTGCCGCCCTTTTAAGCAGGAGTTTCAAGGTCCAAAAATCCGGCAATCTATCCAGCCATTTCCCGATTTTCTTAGCTTAATCAATCCCCCAACTTACGAGGTATGCAAATCTTCCATTATTTCTTAATTTCATTGAGCAAATCGACTAGAATGAGCAAAAAAATGTTCACATACCTCATGCTCCTATGAACTGTTCTTAGTTTTCCTTGTATGTATATATGCATATATCCGTAATTGGGTCGTATTTTGCTCTTTTGATTCCACAACTACATGTTTCTAAGTTCGTAAATAGACTTCCCCCAAATCGATTGTAATCGATTAAAATTCCATGACATTACAACCATGTTAGACGCGTCCTCCCGTCAGGGCGCGTCTTATATCCCCTTATTTAAGTCATGTTTAAGATGTTCCAAGCAAATGTAACATAGGGCCAGAGGCGTTTTAGGACGCGTCATCGTTGCACGCCCCTTACGGTAGATTTTTAGGACGCGTCCTTCCATATTTCCAGTATCCTTCCTTCTTTTTTCCTTTCTTTCTTTTTTTTTTATATGGACGCGTCCTCAAAATTTTTATTCATTCTTTTGCAGCTGGAGGACGCGTCATCTTCTTCTCCTTTCCATCCATTCAAGGTTCTCAACAAACGCATTGGAATCTATTCTCCGCACCTGATCTCTTTCAAACCCGACTTTCCCGAAATTCACAGGACGAGTTTCCTTCCTTAGAGCAGAAAGACACGTCTTCGAATCTCTCAACTCAAAGACTTCTATAATGTCTAACTCTAGCTCCGATTCCATGGACCATGCCCCCATAAGTTCTAGAATGAAAAAGAAGGGAGTTAAAAGGCAAATAACTCCAGTTCTCCATACAAGGGCCACCATCGAAGATTGGACGGACGACGAAATTATACCTACTACAAGCCAAAAACCTCAAGGAAAGGCTGTTTCTGATATGGACGCATCAAACACACATGACGCGTCAGCTTCTCAGGACGCGGCTCCTTCTGGGGACGCGTCCCCGCACAACGTAAGTGAGTTCGAAAGGAGGGTTCCTGACCCTGAGACATACCCCGTATCTCCTCAGAAGTCTGATTCTCCCCTAGAGCATTGGGAACCTTCAGATGTAGAAGTAGATTGTGACTGGGCGAGGCTCGGTACCCTTACTGAGGCAGAGAAGAATGCCAGAAGGAAAAAAGAGGGTAAATTGGCCTGCGTAGCCCTGGACTCAACCGCAACCGACTTGGAGATCCAGTGGCACATGAAATACTATGACATGGAGGGAATCTGGGCGCGCCCTCTTCGAACCATGAGGCCACATATTTTTAACATTGGGAATCAAAGGATCCCCCGAATGGTGCTTACTCCAAAGTTGATTTCTCTAGGTGTGGGTGCGCCCTTGCACCCATATATCAAAAAGATCTTGAAGTGGTATGACGTCGCCCCAATCCAACTATCTCCAAACTCATATAAACTGGCTTGGGCTTTGTTCATGATGTACCACAACCTCAGGCTGGGCGCGCCCTCCATGAAGGAATTCAGCTTTTTTTTACAGCATAAGAAAATCTATTCCCGGTTATCACTTCTTTGGTGTCAACAAATGGCTGAATAACAAGGGATTCAATGAAGGCAAGATCAGCCACGAAAGGGATTGGATAGAACCCTTCTTCTATATCTATGATGTAAAAAGATCCCGAGTTCGTTTCAACCTAGAACCAAGTAAGCGATTACCAAAGCCTATCTTCAAACACTGGACGCGTCCTCTTGATTGGGTGCGTCCTCTTTTGTTTACTTTCTTTAACAAACTCTCCGTTCCTCTTTTAACAACTTATAACTATCTTTTATCTTTAGACAAAAGAGTTCAGAAGGAATTAACAGGAAAAAGGAAAAAGAGAGCAGATAAAGTCCTTCAATACGCAGAAAAGCACTTTAACCTCAAGGACATGATTACAGAAGATAACCTTAAGCTGGTGGGCGCGTTGTCTTCCCGGATTGGCTCTATCTGCAAGTTTCGTGAATTTCACAACGGCAAACCTGTTCTCACAACCTCAGAAAAAACCAGGGGCCTTAGTGCCGCGGAGGTGATCGAAATTGACATTAGTAAGCAATTCGACTTAGAACAAGGTAAGTTTAAGTGAGGGAGAACGCGTCATAAGTTTTAGACGCGTCCACAGCTACAAAAATTAGCTCCCCATTCGAAAAATGTCAACCTTCATAAAAATCAAAAATATTTCACGCACATACATCTGCTAAGGGCGCGTCCTGCCTGTTTTATATTCCCACGGCTTATGTTTTTCCATAATCTGTCATAGCCAATATGTCCCTAGGCAGGGCACGCTATATGTGTAGGGCGCGTCATTCTTTGCATGACACACATATGCATTACTCATGTCTTTCATTTTCCTTGTTATATCTTTACACACTTACTTATTTTGATTGTCATCTTTTCATGCATGTAGCATCAAAATATGGACGCGTCTTACTTTCAGGACGCGTCCTCTTGTGCTTAACTAATACTTTTTTGTTTATATCTCAGATATGGCCTCTCTCCCCAAAGGATTCGCAATTGGGGCCTCCAAAAAGCTAAAGGCCAGGAAACAGGCCCCTACAAAGGTTGACCCGAAGACAAAAACCCCACCTCCTGTTACAACTCCTTCTCCTCCACCAAAGATAATCGACACTACCGTGTTTGATATTCCCGAGAAGGTAGAGGACGCGCCCTCAAAGCGTCAAAAAACTATTCCTGATGACCAGTCTTTTGTCCTCCGATACCTGGGCGCGTCCTCAGTTGGTGACTTTTCCGAGGACGAAGTGAGAGGTTGGACCTTCAGGACTGAGCAACAAACAAAGGAGGCTATGGTTAGGGCTGCAGCCGAGCTTCACCTGCATGCCAGGCAGAGTGCCAATATGGCTGCAAGGCTTAGGGCGCGTCTTGCTGCTACCAATACTGCAAGGAGCCAGGCCGAAGACAAGGTCAAATCCCTGGAGAGATACATTACCCTGCTTGTCCAAGAAAAAGATGCTGAGATCAAACGTCTGGAGGGGGAGAGGACGCGTCTAGAGACGGAAAAAGCTGTGTTGGAAGGCAATGTCTCCTCAATAGAGAAGCAAAGGGACAGTGTCATTGCGCTGAATTCCACTATGCAGCTGGAGCTTGACACCCTAAATGATGATAGACTGCATGGATGGATAGAGGAGAAGAAGCTAGTTTACCAACACGGCTTCTAGGCTGGGTTTGAAGAATGGTGCTCTGGGTTCATTGCCAATGACCCAGAGTATACATTTTTAAAGTTTGATGCAGATACCCAGATATGGGTAAATGATTTCAGGGTCAGGGCCGCAGACTCCATCAGGAACAAAAGGATTTTTCTGGGCTTAGAGGAAGAGGACGCGTCCCCTGATCCTGCTCCACTTCAGACTCAGCCTCCCCCTGCGGAAGACCAAGACAAGCCACATAACGTGCCTCCTGCTTAGGACGCGTCCTTTATCTTTTATGTACTTGAACTATTTTAAGGGTGCGGGCCCCTTGAAGCCTTGCAAGTTGTAGTATCTATGTTTGAACTTCATTCGCCCGCACTTTTTTATAAAAATCTCTTTGCCTTATCCATGCATATTTTTACTTAAGCATTCTATTTTTCCATTCACATGGACGCGTCTTATTTGACTATCACAAGTCAAGCAAATAACCGTCTTGGGCGCGCCCTCCTTGACTAGACGCGTCTTTTAGTTCTTTAATGAATATTTTTGTTAGCAAAAGCATATGGGCATGGCACCATGTTATACCTGCGTATTTAATCAAGGCACAAGGCACAATTGGGCGCGTCTTATGGTCTTGACGCGCCTCACCTTTGATCCAAAACTCATCCTCCTTCAGGTAGGGCGCATCCTAAACAAGGAGTCCAAAGAGCATCAACCAAGACAACTTGGGCGCGTCCTTGAAAATGGTACACTTCCTAGTTCCACTTTGACTTGAGTTTTATTGATCCTTTTGACAACCATTAATTCAGTTAGCATTCGCATAAAACCATCAATCAGGGCGCGTCCTATATTTAGGACGCGTCATACAACCAAGTAATCAAAGCAAATAACTTTTTGAAAAAATTTCAAAGATTTTATTTATAATGTGCTCTGATGTCAAAAGTGCACCAGTCCCATGACTACTATGCTCTATGGGGAGATAAATTCCAAAAAATGACCCTTCAACTAGTTTCAAGGTAAGTAGTACATGCACTACCCCCTAGGTTAGGAGGAATTTATTTAATTCTAGCCTATAATCTGGTCATAACCCAAAATAATAAAAGAGATACGTAAGGGGCCAAAACCGCGCCTTACTGGTAATACTTTCGGAGATGTTCCGCATTCCAAGCTCGCGGAACCAGCTTCCCTTCCATATCTTCAAGGTGATAAGTCCCCTTCCACAGGATGGACTTTATTCTGTACGGTCCTTCCCAATTAGCTCCAAACACTCCATGTTGAGGGTTCTTTGTATTGGGCATCACTTTCCTAAGTACCAAATCTCCCACCTTCAGCAATTGTCCTTTTACCTTCTTGTTATAATACCTTGCGGCGCGTTGCTGATACGCCGCTAGCCTTAGCTGAGAATTTTCCCTCGTCTCCTCTAAGAGATCTAAATGAAGCCTTTGATTAACCTCAGCATCTTCTTTCCTGTAACAATCTCTGCGAAGTGATCCCGATCCAACTTCCACGGGGACCATAGCTTCGTAGCCGTAAGTCAGCATAAACGGCGTTTCTCCCGTTGTAGATCGTGGCGTAGTGTTGTATGACCACATCACCTTCGGGAGTTCTTCAGGCCAATTCCCTTTGCGTTCCTCTAGTTTGGTTTTGAGGGTATGCTTTATTATTTTGTTAACAGCTTATGTCTGTCCATTGGTTTGAGGATGATAGACCACTGCAAACTCCTTCTTGATTTTTAACTCCTCACATAGTTGTCGCAACTCTTTGCTATCAAACTGCTTTCCATTGTCGGAGACAAGCTGGTAAGGGATTCCAAACCTAAATACGATGGAGTTGAAAATAAAATCTCTGATTTTCTTTGCGGTGATAGTAGCCAGTGGCATAGCTTCCGCCCATTTAGTAAAGTAATCGACCGCAACCACTGCATACTTGACGTCTCCTTTAGCTTTCGGCAATTCTCCGATAAGATCAATTCCCCACATGGTGAACGACCACGGGCTTGCCATAGGCGTCAAGAGTGTCGCCGACATAGATGAGTAGTTTGCAAAGCGCTGGCAGCGATCACATGCCTTGACAAAATTTGTAGCATCTTCTTTCATTGTGGGCCAATAATATCCTTGGCGCAAAACTTTCATTGCCAACGAGCTACCCCCCGAATGATTGCCACAGATTCCTTCATATACTTCTCTTAGGATGTAATTTCCTTCTTCTTCTTCAACACACCTAAGCAGAGGTTGGTTGAACCCTCTCTTGTATAGGACTTCGTCGTATATCACATATCTTGCAGCCTGATAGCGGAGTCGGCGAGCCTTAAACTTATCCTCAGGGAGTATTTCCTTGCGAATGTAAGCTAGAATGGGCGTCATCCATGTTTCCTTGGGAGCCTCATCCACTTGCATAGTTTCTATCTCTGGGATACTAGGAACCTCCTGGATTTCAAGGGGGATGGATCCTAACAACACAGCCTCTTGTTGCGACCCCATTTTTGCCAGAGCATCCGCATTACTGTTCTTCTCCCGCGGAACACATTCCAATCTAACTTCTTTGAACATTCCAATCAGGCGCTGTGTACATCTCAAGTATAATTCTGTTCGCGGGCCTCACGCTTGAAATCCCCCGTTCACCTGATTCACTACCAACTCTGAGTCACTTCTTGCAATTAAATTTCGCACCCCCATTTCCAAAGCGATTTTCAGGCCATTAATCAGCGCTTCATACTCCGCATCATTATTGGTTGCATAAAACCTGAAATGAATTGCGCTCATCAGATGGTGGCCTTCTGGAGACACAAGTACTATACCCGCACCTGCTCCTCCATTGTTAACCGCCCCATCCACATGCAAGATCCACCAAGGATGTGGAAGCTCCTCCAAAGACTCCTCGGCATGAGGTGGATGTAACATTACCAAAGCTTTATCATCAATTTCAGAATCAAATTCCAACAAGAAATCGGCTAAGGCTTGCCCTATTATCGTTGTTCGGGGCGCATATTCCAAATCAAAGTGTCCCAACTCCACAGCCCATTTCAGCATTCTGCCTGATGACTCTGGTTTATGCAAGACCTGTCGCAGCGGGTACGCTGTACGAACTTCGATTCTATAGGCCTGAAAATACGGCCGCAATTTTCTTGATGCAAGAATCAGGGCGTAGACCAGTTTCTCCATGCTTGTGTAGCGAGTTTCAGCGTCGTGTAACCGCTTGCTCACGTAGTACACTGGTGATTGCTGCCCATCTTCCTCTCTTACCAGAACTGCACTGATCGAATATTCAGACACTGCGAGGTACAGTATTAGAGTTTCCCCTTCCAACGGCTTTGACAACATGGGAGGGTTTCCCAGTTGCTCCTTGATTCTTTTGAAAGCATCTTCGCATTCTGACGTCCAAACAAAGTCTTTTTCTGCTAATTTAATTGTCTTGAAAAATTCTTTGCATCTATCAGACGACTTGGAAACAAATCGATTTAACGCGGTGATTCTCCCTGTCAAACTCTGCACCTGTTTCACATTGGTGGGTGACTTCATATCCATTAATGCCTTGATCTTTGCGGGGTTGGCCTCAATTCCCCTGTGGTTGATAATGAACCCGAGAAACTTGCCCGACTCCACGCCGAACACACACTTTTGCGGATTTAATTTCATACGAAACCTCCTTAGAATGTTAAACATCTCCACCAGGTGCTTGATGTGGTCACTCTCCACCTCAGACTTTACCAGCATATCATCCACATATACTTCCATAGTTCTCCCGATTTGATCCTTGAACATCATGTTTACCAACCGCTGGTAGGTTGCGCCAGCATTAATCAAACTAAACGGTATTCCTATGTAACAGTATAACCCCCTGTCCGTAATAAAGGATGTATGTTCTTGATCGGGGCTATACATTGGAATTTGATTGTAACCAGAGTATGCATCCATAAAACTCAACAACGCATGCCCCGCCGTCGCGTCAACCAACTGATCGATTCTTGGCAGCGGGAAACTGTCCTTTGGACATGCCTTATTGAGATCTGTGAAATCCACACATATCCTCCACTTCCCATTCAGTTTCTTCACCAGTACTGGATTTGCAAGCCATTCAGGGTAGAATGATTCTTTGATCAACCCCACCTCCAACAACCGGTCTACTTCTTCTTTTAATGTTATCGCCCTTTCTCTACTTACTGGCGGCGTTTCTGACGTATGCCCTTGCAATTCGGGAGGATATTCAAACGGTGACACATTACTTCTGGGTCGATTCCTATCATATCTGAATGACTCCATGCGAAGACATCAAGATTTGCAATTAGAAAGCGGGTAAGACTTCCTCTCATCTCATCATCCAACTGGGATCCCACTTTCAAAACCTTGCTCGGGTCATTTTTATCAACTGGAATAGATATTGTGTCTTCGGCCGGTCCCGTCTTTTCGGTGGGCATAGGGATCCTGGGATCCAAATCGAAATCAAAGTCTCGGGGGTCTTCGACTTCCACTTTTGCATCTGAGGGCGCGTCCTCATTTGGAGGAGCATCAACCTCAATTTCATTCAAGGGCGCGTCCTTCTTTCGAGGAGCATCCACCTTGAAGTTAGTCCCGAGACCTTGCAAAATCTCACTTCTTCCTTCCAACTTTTCCCCGTTAACCTCTTTCTGTATGATCGCCTCTGGATGGTTCACCACCACTTCTTCCACGTTACGGATCTTCGAAACACGTCCCCGCGTCAAAAAAGAGTTCCCAGAGACGTAGGTTTCTTCCTTTTCGGGGCCTTCAACGAAATAGTGGGCATGGACCTCTCCACTTGGTTTCGTATGAATATCTTCTACATCCTCAAATGGGAGACCTTTCCCTTCATACCTTCTTCCACGAAATTCCTTGACAGCCTTGTGATAGCAGTCGCGTGACTCATACTGTGACCCTCTCAGACTGCCAACTCCGTTTGGCATTGGGAACTTTATCAATCACCCTGAACGCTCGCAACCAAGGTCTGCCGACCAGCACATTGTGCGCGGAATCCTGATCTAGCACCTTGAAATCTATCATTTGAGTAACCGACAAAGCTCCTTCCCCGAGCGTGACGGGAAGCCTGACCAAACCCATAACTCTCACTGATTCCCCAGTAAAGCCATAGACGTGCGCATCTTCGAAATACATGTCACTATCTGGGAAACCCAGCTTTTTGTAGGTGATGTAGTACAAGATGTTTGTAGAACTCCCATTATCCAAGAAGACTCGATGTACGTTCATTGCCCCAATAAGCATGGTAATCACCAGCACATCGTTGTGAGGATGATGCACCCACCTAGATTCTTTTTCCTTGAACGTAATATCAGTGGACTCTCCCTTAAAGACCTTCGGGGGTCTATCTTCCAAGCTGTGGATGTTGGTGAGCGGTGGATGTTGCGCTTCTCTCACGTTTTTCTCTAGTGCTCGATTACTATCACCAACAAAAGGTTGTCCTCCAAAAATTGCCCTGATACTGCCAGCCCTCTAAAACTTGACCTCTGCTATTTTTTCAACATCCTCCGCCCGCGGGGGCTGTCTTTCATCCTTACCCTTGTCATCAAGTCCCCTGCGTCGCTTCACCTTGTCAATCCATTCTCCTAGGTATCCGGCCTTGATCAATTCCTCAATCTCATCCCGCAGGTGACGACACTCATGGGTGTCATGGCCAGTAGACTCATGGTAGTCACAATACTTCTTTTTGTCTCTGCTCTGCCATGAAGTTAGACGATCGGGCTTCTTGAAGATCCCTCTATCCTTATTTACCTCGAAGATATGATCAATGGACGCCGCCAGTGGTGTATAATTGCTTACCCTTCTCTCGTAGTTCGACGGTGGGCTCCATTCTCTCCGCGAGCTCACAGTGTTCACCCTGTTAGGGCTTCTGGCATTTCGCCGATAATCTGGGCTCAATGATCTGTCCCTTCTCTTGGATCGCCCCTTGGAGTTATGGGTATTGTCATTCTTTTTTGTTTCTGCAAGCGACTGCTCGATTGCTTTGAACGACTCCGCCTGCGCAAGTACATCAGCTAGTGACACTGGGTCCTTCCCTTGCAAGTGCTTCCAAAAATCCGTCCCCACACGCAACCTAGCTATAAGCAGTATTTTCAGTGTTTCATCAGTTGTACCCCTCACCAAAGTGGATTCTGCATTAAACCTCTTGAAATACGAAGTTAAACTTTCCCCTTCTTTTTGTTTCACATTAGACAGCGTGGTAACAGGTGGTGTGTACTTCACCGCGGCTTGGAATTGTGTCAAAAACAAAGTTTTCATCTGTTCCCAGGATGTAATCACACCTGGACCAAGTTTTTGGAACCACTGCTGAGCGCCTTCTCTGAAAGTGGCTGCCAGGATACGACATCGAGCCAAATCAGGTACTTGATATACGTCCATTTCAATGTTAAAACGCCCCAGGAATTCCACAAAATCAGAGTTCCCGTGGAAACACAAGTCATTGGTTGTGTTCCTGTATCCTGCGGGCAATTGCGCCTCCCTCACGACAGCAGCAAAAGGAGAAGGAGCTTGCGCAGTCGCCTTTACTCTTCCTCCCTCAAGATGGTTGAGCAACCTCTTGAGGTCGTTCACATTAAACGTCCCTACCCCAGGAATGGTTTGAACATTAGGCTGTTGGGGTTGCTCTGCGACTTGCTGAAATTCCCCTTGATTACCCCCCGGGTGTGGCGGAGGATCTCACCGCCCCTCGCCCTGAGGCTGCGGCGGTGGCATGTTACCATTTTGGTTCTGAATATTTTCCCGTACGCGAGGTTCATCTTGACCGCGTCGCGGAATTTCATCATTGTTCTGCATTCTTACTTGAATTCGCCCGCCGTCCTGGTCATGGGGACGCGCCCTAGACCCATTATAAGTAGCACTGTGGGAAGCTACGGGAACAACGGCGGGGGCTTCTCCAGCGGAGTGTGCTCCACCTCTCCTACCATCGCAGGGTGCTCTTCCATATTGATACCCCATTCTTCCTTGTCCATTCCTCTGATATCCCTGGTAGTAATTCCCGGGCCTTCCTCGCGGAGGGGCACGCTCGTGATCGCGGTGCCGTGCCCCGTCATCCCTTTGGAATGCGGGGGGCACACACGTCGTGTCACGGGGCCTCGCTTCTCCGGCGTTTCCTTCTTTTTGCCATTTTACCAGTAACATCCTCAAATCGTCGTCTTCCAATATTATGCCAAGCCTCATTTTCAAGGCTGAAAGATCCCTTCCTTCCTTGTCTTGATTTTGAGTGTTCTCCGCACGACGACGCTCGTCCATCGTACGCCCAGACCTATGTGGGTGTAGCACTACCTGGTTACCCAGGCGAGGCCTTTCTCTGCCATCAGTGTCCTCATCCGCAAGCTCCACAATAGGCTCTACATCATCAGAGTACTCCAAGCGTCGTGGAGTGATTCGCGGGTTCTCCCCGCTCCCCTGGGTATCTCCTTCAACTACAGGGGCTTTTCCCAAGGCATGACCGTGACGGGGGAAACGCCGACCTCTCCTCGTCCTTCGACGCTCCACCGTGTTCAGTCTTGAGTTAAAACTGTTAAGAGTATCCCCCATGCGATATAATTGCTCCAATATATCAGCGTTGCTGATGAGAACTGGAGGTGTCCCCCTACATCCGGAGCCCTTGGTGGATCCGCCATGTTTCTGGGAATGTAAGGTTCATGGCAAGTATAGCGCCCCCGCCTTCTCCTTCAGACCTGCTGGCACTTCCATCATTAGAACTTCCATCACGATTGTAAGACATCTTTTCCTCCTAAGATTGCGACCTTAATTAGCACCCCTCCTTCTAGCGCCAATTTGTTGACGGAGGAATCTGGTAACAACAAAGATTGAGGTTTCTCACCGGAACTAAGATCTGTGACGGTGGTTCTTCGCCGGAAACTTAAGCGGTGTGTGGTTGATTGTGGTTGTTTCAGGCTGAGATTGATCAGAATAAGTGGTGGCTCTCTTATCAGCTCTCAACTTCTTACCCTCTCAATGTGCCTACATACCCTTTATATAGGGATCAAGCTTGACGTAGTTCTCGCAGAACAAGAAGTCTGATGGGTTTAGACTTCTTATTCCTAAGTCCAGTAGAAGCCCATCCAATATCCGTCTTCCGCTAGCTTTAGGAATGTCCAACTATGAGGCCCAACCGCGAAGGCCCAAGACTCGTCCGTAATCGCGGGACTTCACGGATAGTGCATCTCCCTGCGCAAGGATAACACTCCGCTACAGCTATCTCCCTTGATTTACGAACGCAGGTATAGCCACGGTTCACCCAAGTGCCAGACGCGTCTCTGTCCCCCGAATGAGGATAACCCACCAGATAGCAGGACAGGTGATCCCAAGCTCTTGGGTGCAAAGTGCAGGATGACTCCAAAGTTCTCCAACGAGGACATCTGTTGAATACAAGAACAGAGCTCTCAAAGCATACACCAAAGTTAACCCCGCATCCCCAACGAGGACACCCGTTGAATACAGGAGGAGGCCTTCAATCATCAGGCATACCCCTGGAGGCCTTCTAGCTTTTCACGGACATCTCCCTCCTTGACCGTCTCAAGGAGGGAATTCTTCAAAGAGTACCTGCAACAAATACATTAGTAAAAATAACTTCCATTGCTCCTCCCCATGCAAACTCTGTCCTGAACTCAACATCAAAAGTATATAGACCAAATACAGGACGCGTCCTAACCCATTGGGCGCGTCCTCACCTTCATAAACCCAACCCTATTTCCTCACCAATCATTCTTTATAGCGTGCCAAAGCTACAGGACGCGTCCTAGTGGAGACAAGCGCGTCCTCCAACTTCCATTGCCACAAGATCACATTTACCAAATAATTTTCCCTATGTTGACGCATCTATCACAAGTGGGCGCGTCCTGGTCCAAGTTTCGCTATCACCAGTCAATAGAGTATCAAATCAAGTATAGGCGCGTCCTACAGGCCAGGACGCGTCCTCAACTCAGTACCCAGTTTGACCGTATGTAAGCCGCATTTGACCCGAGACAATCCAATGCCAAATTTTGGGTATAACAACTGTGTAAACAAAATTTGCACTTTCATTTTTCAATCAAAACAGGGTACTATAAGAAGCAACCAAAAACTGCTTGCTGGAAACCGGGTGACTAATATTTACATCCGGTTTAATCTAGGCAGCCGAATTTGAGCATACCACCTGAATTTCTATTTAAAGTTGATAATTTTTTTAGGATCCGTCTTGTATGCAATGGATCAAATGATCCATATTGTCTTCATCCTTTAGAAATTCCAGGGATCAATCTTACAACTGTTACTCATGATGACCACAACTTTTTGCAGTGTATCCGAAGTTAAAACTTGGATTTGTGGATGGCACATATGCAGAACTGCGCTAAACTGTTCTCATTTAGTGAACTGAAGTTGTTTGAATCATACAATAGTCTGTTAGTCCATATCTTTCAGGTTGACAACTCAAAATTTATTTATCAGATGATTGTGTAATAGAGAGATGGAAAATTAATCCGATCCGCCGGATACCGGATCCCGAAACCCGAAATTTTGGATATACCGAATCCGAAATTTTGGATTTTAACAATATCGAGCCGATACCCGATCCGAAATCCGAACTCTAATTCAAACCCGATCCAAACCCGAAATCCGATTAAAACCCGACAAATAAATAATATATCATATGTTATATTTTAGGTCTAAATATGTTATTTTCATATTTTTATTGTGTTATTCGAGTAGTTATAGATTAATGTGAATATTGTCACATTTTTTTATTGAATTTTAACTTTTTATTTCAACATCAACTTTTATTATTTAACATATACTTTTTAAATACTTACCACACAAATTCATTTGTGACGAAATACTAAATATTACTTGCATAATAACATGTGCGAGACACGGGTCATTTTCTATAATTTTTTATGCATCAATTATAATGTTCTTAATTGTTTTTTTATTTGTAAATATTGTACAATATGTAACGTATATCAAATACAAGTTGATTATTTATCAATATGTATTATTTTCATACAAGATATTACCAAATTACACAATATTTCTAATATAGCTCATTAAGCAAAACATATATATTCTTATTTGTGTTTTATAATTTGTATTTAATGAATCAATATAAACATGGTAGTCAGCATACATTTAAAATGAAATGATTAAACTTAATATGTAGAATGTCGTTAGTATGTTTACAAAGAAAAAGTTAAAAATTAACATATATGTTGAATACAGAGTTGACAAAAAATTTTAAATTTTATTTAAATAAACTATATGTACTGGTCTATATTATTACTGAATTCATTACTAACTTACAATTAACTTACTCAATTTAAAAAGATAAAAAATGCATAACTGATGTCAGAATGACTTGCAATTAAAATATACAATAATGTAAAATTTACACTACTATTAATATAAAAGTTGATTTTAATGAAAAATGTTAGTTTTTGAAATTCAAACGTATGTATGTATGAAAAATTGTTAGTTTTTTTTTATTTATACTACAGTTAACAAAGTAAGATTAAGTTTTACGTGTGTGTGTCAGCATGTAAATTATCGTATGTTACATTTCTCAGTAAATTACGATGATTTCAATTATTTATATGTTAAATATCCGATTTATGTACATGTATAATCATTATTAACATCTAGTAAGGCAATTGATTACTTAAATAACATTCATCTATAATTATTCAAAAATTAAAATTATGTAATAAATAAATTGCGATAATTTATATATATGGTATTCACGTTATAACTGGCAAACAATTCATATCTATTTTTACGCAACCGAGTATCAATCATGGTTGTAACATAAAATAAATTATATATTGTAAAGACTTATTATTGATATTCATGATTTTTTTCAAGATTTCGAAAGAAAAAATGTAATTATATCGTTATTTAAATCTCTTTAAAATTTCTTTCATTACGACTCTAATATTTCTTCATATAATAATTTTTTGACATTGTATATTATTCTCCTAAAAATTAAATATATTTCAATTCGATAGAGTTTTATAAATATGAGTTGAACTGGATAATTCCTTAAAATTATTGAACAATATATATTTTCTTTAAATAGTGTAAAATGCATTGAATCAAATACTAAAATATAGTATAGATATAACTTTTATTTGAATAATTCAAAATATTAAAATAATTTAAAATATTTGTACAATATTATCTTGATCAATGAATATTACTTATCTAAAAGAATTCTTTTTAAAAAGCTAGTTTTTTAAAATGAAAAATGAAAAATAAAATCGATTTAATATATCATCGTAGTTTTAACAAATCTCGTGAGATCTCATATCAAATTCTGAATATTTTTAAAATCAGGACATGTCCCCAAAACAATGATGTGCTACCAATGAAGTTAGTAATTTTAATACAAATAATCAATTGACTTGATCTATAAAGACCTCAAACACATTAATTTATATTAACATAAGATATTAAAAAAATTCACATTTTTGGTAAGATATTTTCGCCGAGCTTTTAATTTAAATTTACTATACGTAGAGTGTGACAATGTTTTTCGAGTTTTTTTGAATAACGTGTCAAATTCTGATTTCAAATTCGAAATAAACCAAAATGAATTGACTCATTATAATTCAAAATTATCTAAATATGTAATACCAATATAGATTATTTATATATACGCGATTCTATTTTTAATATTTTCTTTAAAAATTATATCTGTACATTTTAATTATTTTTCATAATAAAAAATATGTTGAAAATATATGAGATATATTTTCAAACTAAAAAATAATTTATAAATAAGATAATAATCCATTTAGGTACTATGCCTAACTTTATATCTGGAATTCAATTTTTTAAAATTAATTGTACAAATATTCAAGTAACTATCTTTTTTTTTTGCAGAATTCAAGTAACTATCTTTAAAGTTAAATAAAATATTCATTTAGCACACTTACATATTATGTGTATGATAAAAAGCGCATGTGACAATATGGTATAGTGGTGAGATTGTATAGGTGAATGAAATATCTCAAGTTTGATTCCCACAAACCACATGTTTTATATAAATATTAAAAATAAGGGTAATTTAGTCTTTTCAATTAGACTTTTTAATCTCACGAATTTTATCCCCTTGTTCTCCTATTATATATAGAAGAGATGTCTTTCAATATGTTTGACTACTTTTAATTAATATATTTTAATTTTAGCTAATGTTTAAATATAATTAACGGTGTTTGCATGTATAAATAATATTAAATTTGACTATATTATTCCTAATTTTGGATATCCCAAAAATACCTGATCCGATCCGTAACCCGACGGATTCGGATTTGGATTTGGATAACTCGAAACTATTTGTATTTGAATTTGGATTTTACAATACCCGATCTGAATCTGACCCATTGCCATCCCTGCACGCAGAGACTGGCTGGATGGCTCTGGAGCTCACCTTGCTCGAACTGATTTAAACGGGCACGACTTGGTTCGTTTAGTTAAACGAGATTTCAGCCGAGATTTCGGCTCATTTAATTAAACAAACCGGCTTGACTTGATTCCTGAAATTAAACGCGTCGAGTTCGTTAAATTTGTTTGTAAATATAATTTTTAATATACCAAATTATTTATATAAGATATTAAAAATTAATTTTGATTGTCGTTGTATAATAATGTACTTGTAGTGACTTAGATTTTTATTACAAATACTTGTAGATATGGGCGATATCTCGATTTTGAATTAAAATTTTGAAATTAAACATTTATATTATATGATAATAACATTTATTATAAATAATAATAAAATATTAGCTTTCAATATCACGATTTTGTTAGATCAAAAAACCTACAAAACATTAGTACCTGTAGTAAAAACATAAAGCTTCAATTCACAGTCATCTTATACCATATTTGAGTTGTAGATAAAAAAAAATCCTGACTCTCAGAAAAAAATATTATGCACGTTATCTTAATTTATATTACTATATGGAATATACTCATTGTTCCTATATCAATATATTTTTTAAATATAAATATCAATATTTTTGAATTATTTTGAGTTAAAATATTGAATTGCATTAAATTAGCATTGTACAAATAAATTGTGTATTAATTAAAATATATTCAACCTTTTATAACAATAAAATGAAAAGTAGGTGCCAATTTCAACTTAATGTTAATTCAGTTAAATTTTGTTACAAATACCTCTCGGCATGGCTTTCGGCGATACCTCGACTTTGAATTAAATAACTCCTTCAAAGTAATGTTTAATATAACAATTTTGTGAGTTCAAAACAACTAAATTATTATTAAAATGTACACTAAATCTCATAAAAATTTTAAATTGTTTTTAAAATTATAGTCCAAATTTTAAATTATTTTTTTATATGTTATTATAGTATAAATTTTAAATTACTTGTCATAATTATTTCATGGGTGTTCACCAGGTGTTTTAGGAAAGCAGGTGAAAATTAATGATTAGCTTGTTACGTCTTGTTATATTCGGATTCTATAATTAGACTACAGAACTCATATTTAACAAATTAGTAAAAAAAAGTATGATTTATTTCTCAACTCATGAACAATCTTGCCCGATATAGCCAAATAAATAAGTGTTAAATATATACTTTTCTATATGATACTGTATCATGGAGCATAGAATGGCGTATTTTTTTTAAAAAGAGACTTCATATTAAAAAAATTATAATAGGTAAAATTATAAGTTTTACTTTTAATATATTTTTCTTTGTCAAGTACTTTAAAATATTAATATATTTGAATATATTATTTTCAGGTCCATCATTTGCCTAGGATAGGCAAGCCAACATATTATAGGAATATGAATGGTATAAATTGTAACCTGAAGAGGTGGCCAACCGTGCGGGTCGTGCGGTCCGGGTTGGGTTGGAAGCGGGTTGAAACCGGAAAAATTGAACACTTAACCGGCACTGAAAGGCGAGCGAATCGGGCCGGGCTGTGTTGAGCTGACAGACGGTAACCCGGATTCGGCTCGGTTCGCGGGCGGTTCACGGGCGGTTCGCGGGCTGGCGGGTTGAACATGCGGACTGGCGGGTTGAACAACCTGTCCTTTTCCATGTGTTATGTTTGTCAATTTGTGGATAGAATTGTCACATCTGTCAAGAACTAGTTATTTTATTATTTTTATGCATCATAGGCCACAGCTATATTCATTTGAAAAAACTACCAAGTTCTTTGTAGTAGTAGTTTGTACTCCCTTCTGGTACTTAGAATTAAGTTGGATTATGTATGTTTTTGAAGCAGTGACGATAAGAGTGCCATTCTGTATGTTTGTTGTATAAAATCAATTAATTTTATTATTTTAAATTTTTGGTTAAAAAGAGGACGGTACCTCTTATAAATTTTATTAATTTAAAAAAATTACAAATCAAAGTGCCGTTGGAGGTGGACTGGAGTCTGGAGGAGTGTAACGTTAACTTGCAGGTTAACGTTGCAATTACAGGCAGTCACAGAATCACAGGCATGGCAGAAACAAACGAGAAAGACGTTGGCGCGTGAACACAATCGCGTGCGGGCTGTGCGGGCTCGTACGGGCTGTGCGGGGTGGCTGGTCCGTGCGGCTCGTGCGGGCTTGGCTCATGCGGGCTCGTGCGGGCTCGTGCGGTTCCGGATTCTGAAATTAGAATTCGTATTCGGTTCATCTAATTGAGCGAGTTGTGCGGGTTTGAAGCGGCCCGGTTCGGTCCAAATTTTTTACGGTTTCCGTACGAACCGGTCCCGAATGTGCGGTTCAAACCCGCACAATTGGCCGGCTCTACCTGAAGCACATGAGATATAAACAGGATGGAGAAACATTAAATGTTAAACATTAGTAATATCCATGAAAACACTCATTTTTGTAATAAAAAAAATCAACACTTCTTATTTTCTTTTATATTAAGTGTATCTTTTTAAACCACTTCAACTTCGTCAAGGTTGACTCCATTATCTTTAAAAAGTTGACATGAAACTGTCAGCCTTATATCTGTTGGCCGACTATAAACACAACAAAACAGAGTACAGATAGATAAGTTCAAATACGTTGACTCTTGAGAACCATATCCATAAACCCAAAAAATATACATACCAACATGTGCACCAAAATAAACACATAACAAACAGGCCGAGCTGAAATAAATCCTTCATGATTACAAGACTTTTATTTAGTTGAATGAAAAACATACTCCAAAACACAATAACTGATGACAGTTGACACTACCGGTTCAGCTCTGAGCAGTAAAACAAATTAATGCTTGTCAGTACTTCCTTTATCCTCAAACACTTGTAAATTTCATGTGATTTACCACTCCATTTACTAAGAACTTCTCAAATTTATTCACCTTAACTTACACATTAGCAGCTCCAACACTACAAAATTGCAATTAGAGTTAATAATTAGCAAGAATTTAACAATATCGAAAACACTTGAAAATTTAAACATGTGATAATCAACTAAGACCCATTAAACTTACAAATTTGTACACAATTGCAGACACTTGAATCTAAACTTAAATCTTCAATGAAATTTGAAAACTATTCACAGATAGAAAACTTATAGTTCTTGTTCCATTTATGTGAGCACCTTCCCAAAATGAGATTAGTTGTAGGTGTCATCACTTCAATTTTAATTGCACCCATTATTCTCTGCTAAAGAACATGGGATAATGAGGAAGTTGTACTCTTTTATATTTGTCAGTTGTTTGAATTACAATGCAAAAGTGTGTTAAATACTTAAATTCAAATAGACAATTACTATAACTTATAAATTATACGGCTACATAATCTTCACAGACTATAATATACGTTGACACGGTTTAAAATCAAATACGAAAAAGAACAAAGAAAGTAGCGATACAATTACCACTAACAATTCCATTCAATTATAAATGCGTCTACAAACAGAAGAAGAGATGGCCTTGAATATATTTAACAACACGTATAATACTAAACTTATCTAAAAAAACACCAACAACCCTCATGTAAATAAAAGGAACAACTGCTTTATAAGGACATACACTAATAGAATAGCATCTAAGCATTGTATTAAACATAAATAATTGGGGTTTATATACATTTAAAAATAGAGACAACATATAATTATAACAAATTATTGATGGAAAAGATCAGAAATTTATGTCCAAACTATATATAACAATCTTAAGGTTATAACTGCCATAATATATTAAAGGATATCTTCAATATGTTATTTATTTTGATATTTGTACGATTAAACATAAAATTTAAACACACGTAGATCCTCTCCATTAGGACATGAATTTAACTGATCCAAATCAGAGTCAAATGGTAAAAATAGCAAAATTACTTTCAAGACTATTTATATAAAAGAGATCTTCCATTATTCTGAAATATCAAAATTATATTTTTATGAAATACATCTCTAAGGCAATATGATCAAATAAGAAATATCAAGACATAATATTTTTAAGATATGTGTTGCAACATCAATAAGGCAACAAGCTCGAAAAAGGCATATATCAGAAATATTCTTTAGAAGTCTCGTGCTATATCAAAAATATTTTACTCTTCGCTACAAAATATATTTTTACATCCATCAAAAGAGTTTTATTTCAAATTTTATTAATATTCATAATTGAAATATTAGTATCCAATTTTATAACCCATTCCATGTATACTTGGAGTAATTTTCTCTTGTTTCGTAAAATCAGCATTTCTCGGAGACAATTATTAAAAAAATACTCAAAAATATTTCCTACCATCCAAATATATTTTATATATTAGGAAATATATTTTCAGTATATATTCAAGTAAAAAATTTGGTGAAAATATCCATCTCTTTCATTTCAAGACCAATGGCATTTTTACTCGGAATACAAGGCTGACATAACTGTTTTAAATCCAGATAAAATAATTCCACTTACTGGAATGACTTGAAATTTTGTATGGATCATTTAAATGATATTTTCTATGTATGGTAAAAGTTTCGTAAGATCCTGAGAATTTTAGTCCGGGCACAAATTTCGAGGCAGTTGGTCCCACAGTTGACCATGATTGACCTTGTTACCATTGATTAAGGTTGACCAAAACTTTCAGGACATCATTTTATAGTATTTAGGTAATTATCATATTTTTTATGGTATTTATTTTAGAGTTTTTAAGGTGGTAATATTTAATGATGCTTAATGCTTAATTAAATGATTAAAAGAAAAAGAAAATATATATATGTTAGGAATATTATGTGTACTTGATGATAAGTTGAACAAAACACCTAAATAGATTTAATTTAGTGATTTTGTAGCTTTCAACGGATGATCACTTTAACATCCGTTGAAAGGGTGGCTTATGTATTAAAAAGTTTAGTAGCACATTTCTGCATATTGTAATGCCTTAGAGAACTAGATGTTGTAGAATATTTGAAGTCATGTTGACTACTAGATTGATATGCAAGATAGGATGGCTAACTGTAAATATTAGATGTCTTGTAATCTTGTATAAGTGAAATAGAGTTAACTGCTATGAAGATGCTCTCAACGGATGTTCCACAAGGTTTCAACGGACGATCAACTAAAGTTTCAACGGATGATCAACTAGACTCTCAACGGATGATCAACTAGACTCTCAACGGATGATCCCATAGAGTTTTAACGGATGATCAAATTTAAAAGCAGTTGATAGTGACTTGACAGTCACATGCGTTGATTGTATGCAAATGGAATGTGGCAGCCTATTTACAGGTTTTAGAGAACAAAAAAATCATTTCCATTTCCATGCTAAACTGAAGATATTCAAAGATGCTGGATAAAGAAATAAAGAAGCATGTAATTAGACTAAGAAACATTTTGTCTTATTTGTTTATCTTTTTTATCATGTAACTTGGTGATATATAAACCAAGGGTAGCAAGTAGAACATAAGAGAAGTAAGTAAGCAATTACCAGAGAAATAGATAAAGCTATATCTGTAAAGAATTTCTTTGTTCTTTGTAAGTTCAACTTGTAAGCAGTTGTGTGCAAATATTGCATCACAGATTCTCGAATTTATATATATCTCTGGTGGAAAAGTTCAATCCATCAGAAAGTTTTTAAATACTTGTATTTGATTACTTTGTGTTTGATTCTTCAATACTTTCATTCAACATTTTAGCTAAATCAAACACAGTTATATATATTCAAAGTAGAACAGTTTTTAAAATCCAAAAAGTGGCCAGAATTGCATTCAACCCCCTTCTGTAATTCTTTGTTAGATTGTTTGGGAAAAACAATATTTAATCAAATAAATCAGCTGAGTTTTTGAGCTCCTTAAACTTGTTTGTCTTATATGGCAAGTGGCAAAGAAACACAACTAACACACTTTACTTTCCATGTCATCAATCCATGCCACTTCCATCATCCACCATCCATTCTCCTTAAATCTCCACCATTCAAAATACCTAACTCCTCCTATAAATAAACCCCCACCCAACCCATTCCAACTAAGCTAAAGAGCCATAAATTTGCTGGGATTTTTCCAAGAAGTATCTCTCTTCATCTCTTTCAAATTCTAAACACATATTTCCTCTAAAAAACTTTCTCTCTCTTCAATATATATATACATATATACAAGGTTTTTGATATACAAGCTTAGCTTCACCCACCAAGCTTGTTCCCACCAAGTGAGCTCATCCACTACCACTCTCCGGCCTCGCGAAGGGCTGCCCAAGTTCGACCAAAGTGCCAAAATCCGGCCGAGCCTCCGGCGAATTTTTCCGGCGAATTTTTCTGACCGTTTTCCAAAAGTGGTAATTTTTAGCTTCTTATTTGAGTTTCTTTTATTTGAGATTTATACTTAATTTCTCTAATTTATCTCAAGATCTAATACTCGACCTCCTATAAAGAAGGTTCTCAAAGAAAATAGAACAAAGATTTGAACTCGGAATTCGAATAAGTACTTGATCTTAAAAAAGAAACATATAAATAAGAAGATCTATAAATCTCAAGTATTTAAATCTCTATAACTCCTCACGAGTGAGATTTCATAAATCTCTATAACTCCTCACGAGTGAGATTTCATATTTTACAAACCTCACGAGTTGGCCAATTACTTGCACTTTATTTATCTCGATCTTGGCCAACATATTTCGTGAATATAGAAATAATGACGAATGTATCATATAATCCTCACTAACATCTCTAGTGTTCCGTGGGATTATAAATGGATCAATAGTAAACTTCGTAATTTTGTTAAATATCTAAGACGGATTAAATCACACGAGTTGGCCAATTACTTGCACTTTATTTATCTCGATCTTGGCCAACGAATAGTTCATGTATATAGAATTATTATGAAAAGTATCGTATAATCCCCACTAACATTTTCGGTGTTCCGTGAGATTAAAAATCGATAAATAGTAAACTTCATAATCATCCGTCTAAGCTTTAAAAGCACAAATCCAAAGCCAATCACTTGCACTTCTTTTATCACAATCTTGACTTATATAGAACATATATATTGTGCACGAAGTTAAAAGTATACTTTGGCTCTATAATTGTCAAAACATAAGTATACTAAAATCCTTAAGCCTACGAGCTTAAAAGATAGTTACAATTCCGAGATTGTAACTAAAGGATTCTTCGATCTATAAATACATAATTGAAATAAGAAGAATACTAAAGAAGTCATAAGATATATTACTTATATATATAAAAGATTTCTTATATTACTTCGATAAACCCATATTCTACAAAGACGGATTAATCGAAAGTATACTTGATATATTATTCCATATCTCAAGTCAAGTATACACAGTTGATATTTAATATTCTTATTTGAATATTATATTATCTTGTGGGCTAGTACCGTAACTGTAATAACCCCAAAAATTTTGGGCTTTTTGTAACCCTTATGAATAGTGATTTTGCTGATTATGCTGAATAAGAAAACTTTTCATGCCACACTATGTAGCAGTTCTTTTATTGATATTCTGAGATCTTATTAGTACTATATATGGTATATAAGTGTATATAAAGATCGTCAGAATCCAAATTCGAACACTTAGATTTTTCCCCGAAAATCCACCAGATACCGAAGGAATTGAGTATAAGGTAACGTGATTAAAAGATTTAAATTCAAGGATTATAAGAGAGGATCATAAAAGGAATATAAAATATTGAGAAAGGTTTAAGGGAACCTAAGTAATAAGATCCCGAGTATGATCCCTCAAACGATAAACGAGAATGAAAGTTAAGCGAACCGTATAACAGATAAGCGGTCATTAGCCAAGTAATTAAGGGTTAATCAAAGAGGTTAGTGGATGATGATGTCATCACACCAACAAGGAGATGACATGTGTTAACAAGATGACTTAAGCATGGTGATATAAGCATGACAAATGGAAGGATTGGTTGGTTGATTGTGAGCCATACATTTTTCACCATGGTAAAAATTAATTAACAACAAAAGGGTATCAACCAAGCCAAGGAAAATCATAACACAAAATTGAAGTTGACTTTTCATTTCAAGAAGAGAAGCTCTCGGCTTCTTCATCTTTTCAGGGAGAGAAAAATCAAAAACCAAGATCCAAGCCTTGTTAATTTGTAAAATAATTATCCAAGGTCCCTCATACTTAGATATGGCTATCCTAGGAATCTAAGCTTCCATTTCCTTCACAATCTCTTTCAATAAATTATTGAAGAAGAGAGTGAATAGTGTTTTCAAGAACTTGAAATTTTTGATCTTGTGTTTTTGTTTAGATATAGCTTTTGTAAGGATTTTCAAAGGTGGTTTCAAGCTCCTTAGTTACTTCTACTCACCAAGGAAGGTATAATCTCTTACCCTAGCCTTACTATTGAATATTTAGAGCTTTTTATGCTTGGTATAGTTCATGGGAATCATGATTCATGTATATTTAGAGTTTGGTTGGATTTGTAGTGAGTTTGAGTTGTAAATCTTGGTTATTGATTAATGAACTTAAGTATAGCTAGTAGTTCATGTTTGGGGTAGTATAAATTGGAAAATCTTGAGATGTTGGGACTTATGTAGTGAGTTTTGGATGTAGTTTGGGTGTAATGTTGGTTGTGAGTTGGTTTGTGATTGATTTGAAGTGGTTAAAACTTGGTAATCGCGTAAACATAGCCGTCGTAATGCCCGTTTTTATACAACTGCTTGTTCTTAGTATTCGGGACAGAAAGCTAACTGTTGAATCTGTGACCTTGCCATGTTTAGCTAGATTGTGTCGTAAGCTTCGTTTTGATATGTGGTTCGCTTGAATCCGATGTACGGTTTAGGAGAAACGACCGTTTTAAGTAACGGCGTTTCGCGAACGAACCATTTCCCCTCGCCTTACTTTGAAACCTTGGTTAAGGTCCTTAAATGACTATTTGGAGTATGAAATAATTATGTAACGTTAAAGGGTTAGTTGGTAGGGTATTCGCGAAAGCGTCGCCTTAAAATTCGTAACGATTAATTTATTAAAAATGGTGGAGCCGAGGGTACTCGAACAACTTATGTGAATCGTTTAGCGCAAAAGCGAACGTTAGAGTATAATTGGTTAAAGTCTATTTTCTTAAGTGACCGTGGTTTAATTCCAACTTATATGTTGTTTATAGGTTATCAGACTCGTCCCAGGCCTTTTACCACCCCCAGTCGCTCAGGAAAGTTTTCTA
Source organism: Apium graveolens (assembly GCF_009905375.1). Classification (NCBI taxonomy): domain Eukaryota; kingdom Viridiplantae; phylum Streptophyta; class Magnoliopsida; order Apiales; family Apiaceae; genus Apium; species Apium graveolens. The sequence continues at coordinate 112,409,893 of NC_133648.1, read as the reverse complement.
CCTGTTATGCTGTTGTTGTGATGTAATTTATTGATGCATTATCTTGAGATAAGTGCATGGTTATTATTAGCAAAGTCTTGCGATATATTGGAGCATGTGATATGATATTTATATGCATGCCTGTATCGTAATCTTGATATTCTATTGACAATTCAAATGCTTATAAGTTGCATAATACCGTTGATTCGTTTGTCTTCAGAGGAGGAATTGTGAGAGGAAGATGAGCTTGTTGCAATCTCATCTATTTGAAGGGGTTCATCATTTCCAGACATTTCAGATGTCTCAGAGTCGGAAGATTCAAGGAGTAAAGCCGAGATTTTGTTGGATAGGCTTTCTTCTATGTTTAACTCTTGTATTTTCCTATTAAGTCTGCAGAATCTAGATATATGTCCCTTTTTTCCGCATTTGTAACAAGTTATATCTTTATTGGTTGGTTTAGTAAATCTATTTTTGTTGAAAGGTTTTTTGTTGTAGGAAGGTTTATTGTTATTATTAAAGGAAGGTTTATTATAGAACGGTTCTGTTGATTTTTTGTAGAAATGTTTATATTTTGTGAAAGACCTTTTCTGATAAGGTCTTTGATATGGCTTGCATTCGCCATCACATTTTGTTTTGGAACAGCTTTTGTTGGGATTATAGTCAAACTGTTGACAGAAAGTACCTAATTCCTGCTTTGTTCTTTTCATCTCCCATTTGAGATGTCTTTGAAGTTTTAAATCTTGACAAATCTTTAGGCCTTATCATTGTGTTTGGCTTATGAGTTGGCCATATGTCAGGTTTTTGTAAGGAATCGGGCTTCCGTGTTCAGTTATTAAAGAAGTTCTAACTCTTTCACCGAGTAAGGTTGGAAGTCCGGCTAAGAATTTTTCCTTCCAATTTGCATGGTTCGAGTCTTCTCTAAGCATGACTCTGGTAAGGAAAGTAGTTTTATATCTTTGGAAATCACTAAGTTTTTTACATTTGAGATTATGTAAAAGCTCAGCATTCTTATCTCTCAGGTGAGAAGGGTCACCAATGAAGTGGTGTGTTATGACTAGAATGAGTTGTGCTACTGCTCCTTGGATAGGGTTTCCTTGTTCATCTAAAATGGGTTTTCCCTCTTCATCTTCCCTAATGGAATTTAAGATTTCAAGATGATTTTCAGGGGTAAGGTGATAGTCCCACCAACCTTTTAATTGGCCAGAGAACCCTGCTATGAGTAATTCAGCTATAGCTTTGTCTGGGGTTCCTATTTGGGTTGTATAAGCATTGGCTGCCATGGTCGTTTGTTGTAAATGATTTAGAATGTTATATTCAGACATTCCGTCTATATTCCATTCATAAACAGAGGATGCACTGAATTTAGACTGGGTTAAAATTTCAGGTCTATTTTCAATTCCAATGTCCGGGGCTGTGAATTTTGGAATCATTTGTCGGAGGTCATGAACTTGGGGTATTTCATTTATGAAAGCATCTTCATCTGAGTCATGATGTATGACATTCAGTTGTTTAGATGAAACACTGTCAGCAGCTATTTGGGTTGTGGAAGAGGAGGCTTCAAGTCTGCTAAGATGGTCTTTGATGGCTTTAACGAATTCTGGTCTGTTTGTTTGAATTTATTGTTGGCTTTGTCTAGAAACTTGGTATGGCTTAAAGATGGGTTCTTGGTTATTAATACTTTTGGGGAAATCTATTATTTTTTGAATTCGGTCTTCTATTCGGTTTAGTTGACTTCCTATGCTATTTAGGTGGGTGTTTGTGTAATTAACAGCAAGGATTGTATTCCTAGTATTTTTTAGTATGTCATCATCTGGTCTCTTGATGGGGTGTGCCTCGATTTTTTCACTATGAACTGTTAGTGTGACATTTCTAAAATGTGGGTGGTGTGATTCTATAGTTCCGCTACTTATTTCCCATTGTTTTTGTTTTTGGCTCATGCTTCGAGTGATGGGGTTTAGGTAATTTGTGAATGGGAAGAATAAGTTTTGGTCAGAGGAGTAAATTTCCATCCAATCAAAGAATAACATCTGGATTTTGTTTTGGTTGAGAAATTCATAATAAATTTCTTGAAGTTGTGTTTTTTGTTCTTTGAAGTTGGTAAAAAACCAATTTCTTTTTTCAGTATTTTGGGAGAGTAGAACTCGTCACGAAGAAAAGTTTTATTGATTTGAAATTCTATTTCAATCACATTTAGCTCACTTGGCATTCCCATATTCTCAGTTATAGCAGAGAAGGTTGGGGATGTTGGTGATGAAGGGGAAATCGTGTTTTGATTTGGTGGTAATTGACTTTGTTTATAGAAAGGGTGAGGTATATTGGAAGAATAATCCACACCACTCATAGAGGTATTGGGTATATCTGATGTAGAGTACTTTGGTCTTGAGGAAGTGTTAATGATAGAAGGGATTTGAGAAATCCTTCCTAAATTTAAGGTTCTTGAGGAAGCATCAGAATATCGGGAACTAATAAAAGGGGCTCGGGATGATCGATCAAATGCAAGAGTGACTCTTCCATTATCATCTTGGTGAACTTGGTGTATTTGTGTGTTTGGTTCTAATCTTTCCGGTAATCTAGGGCGAGCTACTCCTTTTAAAACCCATTCAGTGGGAAGGGAAATGTCATGCCATTTTATGGATCGAGGAATGACTGTGTTAGACCTTGAAAGGTCAGTTTGAAGAAGGATGGTTTCTCCTTTGACGAAAGCATTTTTATGCCCATCATCACCAATGGACATTATTGCTTTGTAATGAATTCGAAAGATTAAAGCAACCAGAATTGATCCTTCTAACATTTTATAGTTGTGAGTTTAACTTGGAGTGTCATGCTATGGATAACATTCCTGTCTTTAAGAGAAATGGATAAATTTGGATAGCAACTAAAAGAGATGGGTCCGTTACATAGACTTGATTCTATGGAACTTAACAGAGAGTCATTGAACTCAAGGAATCTAGCATCTCTTAAAATGGCTAATATTGAGGTGTCTAATCCTTCTTTGGTTAAGGGCTTAATTCCTACTTGGACTAGACCAATATGGATGTAATTGTATGATTTTGCTAGTTTTTCTAGGGAACTTTTGGTGAGAAGGTGAATTGTTTCGAATGATTTTGATAGGTGTATGTCCCTTTCTTCGGTTTTGATGGAAGAACTTGAACTATACCATTTTATATCATAAACTTGGATTTTTGGGATTTTTGGGATGTCCCAACGCTGTATTGCTTTTTGGAGGTTTTCGACGTTAGTTTCCTCACTATGTGTAATATTTCTTGAGTCTGACGTACTAGTGGAAGAGTTTGAAAGAGATGTAGTTCTGCATAATACAGAATCCATGTTCTAGGTTCAAAAAAGACGTAGGCTAAGCTTTTGCTTACAATCCTAGAGAAAACGGGTTTACTGCCTCCTATGGACTTATAACCGATAAACTAGGCAAAACGACTCGGCAAGGGCTTAGCTACAAAAGTTAAGAACTAAGAACAGAGAAACAGTAGGCAATAGGATTACAACTCCCTTATGGCTCTGATACCAAAAGGACGTTATAGGACCAACACATATTAATATAAACAGTAGGGAGAGTAATATAGTAAGACTAGGACATGGTATGCATATTATATATAACTAAGTCATGACACAACATAAGAATTAACACAAAATATTAAAACATGATATGAACAAGAATAGGATTTGAAATTACTTGGAAACGCTTTTGATTATATAACTGAAAGCAATCTGCTAGTTTTTGTGTTACAATTTGAGAAAACTTGAGAATAAACTTCGGAAAGATATATATATATATATATATATAGTTTTCTATAACTATTAATCAAATAAGGTATATTCGATAGTTTTGAATAATAATCAAACTTATTTTCGATTATTCAAATAAAGATCGTACTTTCGTATAAGTATATCTTTGGTTATTTATTATACATTTCAAGTAGGAGTTTTAAAACTTTTACTTCAATTATTTTTATAAAGATTATCCTTATGGGAATATTATTTAAATAATAATATTCAGATATTTTCTAATATATCGGGATTGATTTATTTTATTAAATCATCATTACTCTAAACATTCTTTAAAATGTTTTCGAGTCTTCAAAATGATTTTAAAAGTGAGAGTGGATCCCAAAACTCATTTTTAGATTTAAGATCTTCCTTTCGAAGGGGATTTAAATACTCGCTCAAAACCTGAGGGATCCGACTCTGTGGTGTATTTTATATTCGCAACGAGGTTGCTGTTTTGAGAAAACATTTTGATTACTTGCCCAACGTTCGGGAAGTAAGTCTATCTATTTGAGTTGGCATAAGCAACATGGGCTCAGTGGGCGTCCATGAAAGTGTAAGTGGCTCAGTGGGAGTCCATCAATGCCTAAGTGGCTGAGTGGCAGTCCAGCATAGGTCCTAATGCGGCTAGGGTGATGACCGGTGGGGAATTTGTCCATCTACTAGTAGAAAAGGTTACTTATTGGTATCTTTGCCTGATCAGCAAAATATCAGGTTTATGCCAAAATTCTCTTATTTCCAAATTCATGGGATATGACAACTCTGTTTATACTTTTCATGGCAGAGGTTTTCAGGGATGTATGAGTGATGTATATAGGTATATATATATCGGGACTTAATGAAGTATCTCGTAACTTCATTTCTTTTTAAATAAATAATTCAAGGATTGAATCTATTCAGGTCTTAAGTTGAGGTCCCATCTATGTGATGAACCTTAGGGGACTTATTATACTTTGAACAGTGGTAGTTCAAGTAGTTTTCTAAAATGATATAAGTATAGTGAAGTAATTGGTAACTTCATCTCCCTTTAAGCTTATATCCAGTAAGTAATTATATTACACTTAATAAGAATTTCCAGTAAGTTATCTAGTTAAATACTTGCATTATTGATTACACTATATATTATCTTGCGAGCTATAATGCTCACTCTTGCTTCATTTCTTTATCACACAATAACAGTTAGGAAGGATGGCCAGACTCAAGCAGACCCAGCGCAAGAGCGTGGGAAGCGTCCCGCGTCTTCCCGTTGATATCGTAGCTGCTATAGCTGCAGAGGTAGATCTATTTTTAGATCAGGCATTCTACTTTTGGGAATCAATTATGTATAATTATAACTTGTGGTAGATAATGGCAATTAACTGTAAACTTATCAAGTAATCATTTTGGGTTGTAATAACTTTTAAATTGTGGATTCAAGGACTTGTACTTATATCAATTTCATCTCTGAGACTATAACGTGTTGTGGCGTGTGTTAGCGTGGGGTCACAACATGAGGTTATTTATTATTAATTAAGTTAAGTGATATTATGGAAAGAAAGACCGTGACGACTCGGATCCCCGACCCCGGATCTGGGGGTGTTACAGTAACATACTAGTTCAACCCATCTTTTCTTTATACATTTTTGTGTGGATTGTCTTATTAGTTTTGTAGTGAGGTGAACTGACGTGAGGTGATTCTCATTCTAAGACCCAAGTCCTATACGTACTAACGGGGAATTAGTAGTATTTGTACCGTGAAGAAGAGAAAAGACCCAAGACCGGATCACTAAGATCCAAGACTTTTAAAAGCTAAGGAAGCCAAGTCTACACAAGGGTTTCTACATCAACTTTGAAGAAATAGCGGGGATCTATTGTCTAAGATAAGTTATGTAGGTATTACATTTATTTTGAGGTGGTAACCCGTGTGTTACGCACCAAGATAAATATTTGTAAGGGTGTAAAGGCTTCTCCGCCTACTAAATGAGCGAGTTTATTATAAGGGAAAATCCCGAGTCTAGGAGAGGAGCTCGGGGACTGGACGTAGGGGTGAGTGAATCTATTAAAGGTTGCGCCATCACGAACCACGATAAAATCGCTGTGTGGTATTTTCTTTCCTTGCACTTTATTTTACGCACATATAAACTGCATAACTACTCCGTAAAGTTTTAAAGGGGATAAATTATTTTAAAACACCATAATAATTTTTAAATTGGTAATTAAGCTATTTTTTAGTCCCTTAACAATATAGCAAGAATTACAGAAGGGGGGTTGAATGGAATTCTTGAACCTTTTTCGTAAAATAAAAATGTTCAAACTCGAATACAAATATAAGTGTTTTGATTAGCACAATACGGAATAAAAACTTAAGTGAATCAAAACATAAGTAATTAAAAACAAGAGTCTTTAAAAAATTTCTGGTGGATTTAAACAATTTCACCAGAGATATATATTATATCGAGAGAACTCTGTGTGCAAGAATGCTCACAGCTGCTTACAAATTTGAACTACTGAGAATACAGAAAAATGCTAATAATTCTGCTTACAAATGTTTCTCACTTTTTTGTATTTCAGATCTTAGTTTCTATTTGCTACTTCTTGGTTTATATATTACCAAGATTACAAAGTCAAAAGATAGAATCATTATAAAAACTATCAATTTTTATGCTTTGCTACTTTGTTCTCTATTACCCAGTTAATAGGCTTCCTCATTCCGTTTGCATACATCTCGACGCATGTGACCAATTGTCACTGTCAACTGATATTTGAATTCTTTATCCGTTAGGTTCATGATCATCCGTCGAGTGCTTTGTAGATTATCCGTCGGGTAGCAATCAGGCACTTGACTTTATTTCACTTATGCAGAATTACAAGACATCATCTATGTACAATTAATCAACCTATTCTGCATATCTAGTTAAAGTCAACATGACTTATAATCATTCCCCGTATAATATCTATAGTACTACAACACTTTCTGGGTCGTACTCGTTATTCTCGCTAGCGCTGTAGACGTATTCACGTTTATTGGTACCTGCTACTAGTGGCCTTTATAGGGCGTGTACGATCTTCTTTGCCTTCTATCAGTTCTGACAATGACATCTTTCATTCTTTCACGTTGCCCTTTGTAAGGGATATCAGCGACTATTTTTTCGTATGCTAGCATGGTAAGTACATCTACAAGAATTATCTGTCAACGATAGGCGATTCCTCAAACCTTTCCAAATAAAAGGTAAGCCGCTAGATGTATCTTCAATGATCATGATAGTCTTCTCGTTCTACTTATCGATTTGAGAACTCTAAGTCGTGCCTCAGTCCGTCCTTTTTTTATAAAATATCTTGGGAAATAGTCCCGTTGTGAAATTAAATCTTGGGTCCTTGTGTGGCGCAGTCGTCACGGGGTCTCTCTGTCCCAATCATCTCTTCTACGTTCATAACAATTTTGTAGAGTGGACATCTATCGTTTGCATAATAAAGTAAGCGGTCTTCTTTAATCTATCACTCAAAATCCTCAAATAGCACGACGAATAACTTGGTTCTTGATAATCCTCCTTCAAAATTTATAATAATTAACTTTTAACCCTATTTGGGTCATCTACAAGTTGAAATCGCCAAAATTTTAACCCTCGCCTTTCCGTTTTTATTTTTCAACTATGTCGAATATTTACTTACCTACTCGATGACATCCCTTTTTATATTCTGTCACGACTAATGTCCGTTTACATTTTTAGGCATCTTTAAGTCTTCTTGTTAAGTAATAAAGCATTTTTTTCATGCGATACTTCTCATCAGTTATTCTGAGATTTGTCATCCTCAATATATCTTTTCCTACTTAAAGTGTCGGCCACCACATTGGCCTTTCCTTGATGATAATATATTTCTTAATCATGGCCTTTGATCAATTTGACTATAGCCTCTATCTCGTGTTCAGCGTAAAAAAAAAATTCCAAAATTTTCTCATAAGTAAACTCCTTGTCCCTTTCAGTCCGAACCTTATCGCAATTATTCTAGATTATTATTAGAAAACCTTATGTCACGGTCCTTAAGCTGCGTAGACATATCATTAGACTTTATGCAATATCCTATTTTTATCGTTGAGTAATTCTAGCACGAGATTGCTACTAACTTTGCCTTCAATTCTTGAAAACCTTATTCCTCAAATTCATACATGCTTGATTTTCCCCGAATCTATTAGCACCTTTCTCGATAATGTTTCATATAAGTGTACCTCACTAATCACGTCGTATCCCTATTTTTATTCTTCTATAATCATATTAAAGATACTTATGATAATAAATAAACATGGTGTTCTTCTTTTTAAAACAACTTATCCCTCACGATGCTCCGATTGCACCATCATAGCACTGAGCTTTCAATCTCATATTAGACAGTCTTAACAAGGTTTCAATATCTAACATCTGAACAAATAATGAGCTCTGAATAAAGAGTCGCAACACTCAGAAGATTTATAACTTTGAAGGAAGAATATAACAAGGATTATCCTTCCATGTCCTTAGAATTTTATATTGTGATATTATGGAGAATATCCATTGAAAGCAATGATTGCTGAATAATAACATCATACGAATGATACTTGTAAGATTTTCCCATTGAAAGAATACTTTTCTTCACGAATAATGAAAGAAATATCGAATAACATCCTCAACCAAAGGTTAACCATTGAGGTCTCCAAGATGTGCTATTTTGAAAGAAGGAATTCTATCCAATGATTAATAAATAAGGAAGTATATTATTCTTCAATCACTTTGTAATTTTAATCGGATATTCGTTATACCAACGAAAGAATAAAATATCTCATGAACAAAATATTTCATAAAACTGAATATGAATTCTCGTTTGAGTGGGCGACCTAGTTAGGTCTCAATTAAATCATTCTTTAAAAATTTTATCAACAATTAAATCGGGCATATATAATGCACTATGGAATAATCAAAATTTTATTGGAAGTGGAACTAGCAAAATAATAAATAGTCTATATCAAGCAATATTATCAACCGGCTAAGAAAATGGCCAGCACAATTGGTTTGGCTCATAGCAACTAGCTAGGACGATTAGCTAGGCTTTTGTCGTATTAATTAAAATTTTGACTAGTTAGGACAATTAACTAGTCATTCATGAGAACATATGCAAGTAGGCATATTTCAGTTTGTTTGTAAAAAAAAATCTCAACATCGTAACCACTGAAGAAATTGTGGCTACTGGATGACGAAAATAAAGAGTTTTTTAAAAAAAATTTGGGCCGAGAAAGACAATTATAACTCTGAACTGAGTGGTCTTGGCATCGGAACAATCGATAGCCTCTTATCAAATATTTCTTTCCAAATAAAGGGTACATCATAGGTGCCCTAGTCCACATACTTTATCAGATCTTTAAATAGAATTGAATCGGAATACCAATATCAAATTGATACCCTTACTATAATTTTAAAGTTCAATATATAATTTCATCACGATTAAAAGAAAAGGATTCCCGAGGAATATATGGATATTAGATCATCCATGTTTTTAACAATTTGTTAGATATTTACAATCTCTACTGAGAAGAGTAAATATGAAAGAAGAATCTAATGAAAATACTCATTATGAATATTCATCGATAAATTGAGAGAAAATTTATATATATAAAAAATCTATTGGATAATTGAAATGAAGTATAAATATCTCTGAGCCGAACAAGAAGATCCTAATCTACGAATGAAAGTTCATTGATCAACTAAAAGAATTGAACAAGTCCTTATGCGGAGAAAGACTATTCAAGATGGTCACATCAAAAGTTCAAAGTAGGGAACAAAAAGGATTACCTGATATGACTTATCAAGGCAATACGAATGATCAACAATTTGGAGGGAGTAACGTGACAGTGAGTAGGTGCCAAAATATTTCACCGATTATCCTAACTCTCGTCATTATCCATCTGAGGATGATACCACCTCTTCGTCTTTGTAATTCCATGTTTCAGCTAGTGTCTCCTTCATATCATTTTAAAATCGCTTACTAGTCTTGACTTTCGCACTTATATCTGTCATTCCGGTGTTTTACCTCGAAGACTTCACTCGAAAATATTCCAAAAGCATCTATTAAGCTGATAGGGGCCTGCTACATGCATCCGTTACTAACTACAAGTGGCCAGTTCCCCCTGGGATCAGATCAAAGAGATCTCTTAGGGATCTCAATACAGTCCATAAGTTCAGTGGCATGTGTGTGTAATTGAACATACGTTACCGAATATATTAGAGGTCTATGTGTATATATACGTAGCCTCTGATATCATATCTACCGAAGAATTCCGCATTAGACTCACTGGTCTATCCTTTTTTAAAAAGGTTCTAAGATCGAACTATCACTCATTGTAATCTTATGCCATTCAATTGTAGTCATGCCATCAACTCTTGATCCCTGAGCTAAACCATCATAACCCTTCATGTTAAGCGTACTAATAATATCACATAGTGTACTCGTCCTATGATGACATTCTTATATTACATTCAAATATTCCGTAATAGAATTATAATCCTCAAGGGTATATTGGACATTATCTCTGGTGAGTTTGTGATTAATACGACATTCCCATCCTCATTGGTAAAATGACACTATCAACTAGTTTGGACCAATAACCTCAACTGTATACTAATAATTAGACTTTATGGTTCTCACATGTGATGCCCCTTCTTGGGCAACCTACACAGAACTACAGGTAACAAGGCTCGTTTATCAAAATTTACATATGGTGTTGGTAATATCGTCTTTACCCCAAATGCTCTGGAGACTCAGCTCCAAGTTCTACATCCATATCCTTGCCAAATCAAATATGATTCTAATTTTTCTCTTCATCATTCTGATAATCTCCAATGGTCTCATTAGTCATACCTTAATACCTCAAATATACACTAATCGTAACCTACACATTGAGACTACATCCGGTAGTCCAATGATGAACTCTATATGAATTCTTATGAAATCTCGTAGCTGGACAGACTCCTAACACTCTCGTTTCTGAGTACTATAACTTAACGCTCTGATACCATTTCTGTAACGCACCCAAATCCGGGGTCAGGAATCTGGGTCATCACGCCATCCTTCACTCATGTGTAACCTGGTATTGATTCAATAATCCAACAGACTCCAATCTCATACTCACACACACAAGTTATAGTCTTAGAAATGACGTACAAAATGTAATCTTCTTTTATTACACTTAAATGTACTTTACAGGATCTCAAACAATTATTTATAACCTCTACATGAAGTTCCAATAATTATGACTGATATCTTATATCTATCTGATACTCTAGCACACCTGAGGCAAAGCTGTCAGGGATCCTCCCCATGACTGCAAGCGACTAAGTCCCATTCCGGCATACTGGTTATCTGTTGTGTTGTGTCATTTAAAAGAAAGCAAGAGTGAGCTATAATGCCCAGCATAATAATGTATAGTATAAAATGACTGTATGATAAACTCAAGTAAAACGTCATATATGATAAATACATTTTCTTCAAAAATAGTTTTCTTTGGTGATACACACCTTCTTATGAAAACAATCCTTTAGTGGATTTTATTAACTTGCGAATACCTTAATAGTAAACCCAGCACCTAGGCTTGGGTTACGGTGTTGCATCACAATTCCAATTGGAAGAATAGGACATTCGTTAGAGCCACAACATACGATGATCAGTCGTACTGCGATAAAGTAACCTTTTCTACTAGTAGAAGGACGACACCTTCGTATCCCGGTTATCACCCTTGCCGCATTCGGGCTACGTGTCCCATTTTCGGGTAGACACATACTTCACAAATTCCTGAGTACCTTCATATGTGGTACCTTTGGTAGTCCTTCTAGCACACATAGTACCAGAGTCTACCCCTCCCTTGTCCTTTAAAAGAATTCTATCAATCTCGAGAACTCGACCCATATCGAAGTTCCCCAAGCGTTTTGCTTGTTGATAGAAACAACTTATCTCTCTAAGATATAAGTGTATATATATGTATATACGTACTTCCGAGAATTTCGGAGGAAGTACTAAGGATGTTAGTTGACCGTTGTCAACAGATAATTAATAAGGGGGAAAAGTTTCTCCTTGAAACTATATTCAAAATATTAAATAAGTCGGGATAATATTCTCCGACGATCTGAAATTACTCGAATGATTTTCCGAAATCAGAAAATATGTTTTAAATCAGGACTATGATTTTTAAATCAATAATAAACCCTTTAATAAATAATTAAATGATAATCGATAAATAATTAAACCTCGAATGAGTTTACTCTTTAAAAAAATATTTAAAATAATATTCCTCAACTAGTTTGTGTCTCCATAACTAATAATCTATAGTGATTAATCGGGTTTGAAATAAATAATCGTTGGAGTATACTACTCCAATAATAAGGAATAAGTATATAGTATTTATTATTCGAACAATAAAATATAGTTGAGGGAATATGATCGTTGGGAAATTGTTTTAATAAAAGTTCGAGGTGTTTTAATATTTCGTAAATGGACGATGAGTCCCTTTAAAACGTACTACTATGGACTTATAACCGTCCTATAATATCGCCGGAATGATTCCCGAGTTTTATCTTAAATCCCGACCGACTCTCGGTCTTATAACTTATACATCACGCCCTATTATAGCGTTAATATTCTAATTAAAACACCTCCGGAATACTTCCGGGTTTTCATCAATCTTTTCTGACCGATCCTCGGTCTATATATGCCACGCTACTCGCTAGCGTTAATATTCTCAATTATAAACTCCTCCGGAATACCTCCGGGTTTTTTTATAAGCTTATACCGACCGACTTTCGGTCTAAATATAACATTTCGAACTCGGTATGAACATATACTAGAAAATATCAACAATTGAGTAATGTAATACGTCTCAAACTTCGTAAAACAGTTTAAAGCAATCTCATGCATATATCACAGTTTTGTAAAATATTCACAACACAACAGTTCTTAAAAGGTAGGGTTTGAAAACTTTCCTGGGTATCTCGAGGTGGAAGATGCTCTAGGTTCCGCTCGGAAATCTATAATCATAAACATAATTCGTTTTGTTAGGTCCCTTCCTAATTTACGTTGACTCGCACTTCATGCGTTACTTATTATGCACCCTCAACTTATACTACCCTTATTATTCCTTTAAGTTCTTATTTACATTATGGTCGCTTCATTTTTTTAAGTATATTAGGTTCATTCTCTTTATCGTCGTCGGCTCCGCTTATGGATTCTTACGGTTTCTACTCACGCGGTCTCGGCTCCGATATTTTTATAAAACTGAAGAATCATTGTTTTCACTTGAACTTTTTATGGCATTTAAGAAACTCAATATGTTACTCTCTGTAAAAATTTCATGATTTATGAACACTTTCAAGTCAATCCTTTATATTTTCAAAGTTTGTGATTTGTAGCAGTTTTTGTCGCATAAATCACTTTTAGTAAAACAGCCATAACTTTTGATCCGTAAATCGGAATCAAGCGATTCAAGCGCCTAAACGATCCTTATAACATTTTATACCATAATAAAGGGTTATTTTTCAAGAAACTATAGTTTACATCTTCGGGACTTTCTGCAGAAACTTAAAGTTACAATTCGTTGGTTTTAACGGGGTTACGTTTACGATCGGGGTTTCGTTTACGCCCTAACTCTTAACACAACCACCAACAATCATCATTTCATCATCAAAACACAAACTCCTCTCAATAACATCATGTTCTTGAGGCAACAACAATCAAACTTAAATCTACTCAACTTAAACTTCAAGATCTCAACAATACCACTTCTTAAACTAAGTTTTCTACCACATACTAAATGGATCTTAAAAATGAATCTTAAATAAACTTGGGCCAAAGATTTTTACCTTTCTTGAAATATTGAGATGTGTTCTTAAGGATGGTGGAGGCTTGGAAGTGTTTGGTATGATTTTTGGAACCTAAAACCACCATTAAAATCAAGAAACCAAAGAGGAGTTACTATTCACACTATTCACTAGTGATTTTCTTGATTTTATTTCACCCATCAAACCTTGATAAAAAGCTACCAAGGAATTTTCTTACCTTATTTTAATTTCTAGGAGGCTTGAGAATTTATGGGATGATTTTATCATGGCTAGAACTTGAGTTTTGATTTTGGAATTCCTCCTTTTTCTTCAAGAGGCCGAATGGAACAATGTGATGGGGGGGGGGTATTTATACTTGCTTCCCTTGGTTGCTTAGCTTGGTTGCTTTGCTAGGTTGCTTCTAGGAAATGGGGTGGAAGATCTTGCACTTGATTTTTATTCTTCCTCGGTTGAATCCTAGGTTTATTCTTGTTGCAAATCTTGGGGACAAATCTTAGGTAGCTTCCTAGAAACTACTTGTGTTAGCTTCCTTATCACATTATCTGGATAGCTGATAGCTTCCTTATCACATTATCTGGATAGCTTGCTTGATCATCCTATGGTTAGCTTAATATTTGATAAAGTAACCATGATTACTTTCTTACCATGGTTTAGTTAGTGCGTTACGTTTATTTAATCGTTTACGCGTTCGCTTGGTTGCTTAAACGTTTTCGTAATACTTACTCGTAAATGGTCCGCGACGTAATTCCTTTCGTATTTATTCCTTATATTTTTAATTGTCATACTTGAATATAAATACGATCATTTTTCAAAGTTCATTTTCTTCGAAAACTAATAGGTTTTACATACACTCATTTGGTACGTATAATCGTAATATCAACTCCGAAACTCATTTTCTCATGCACTACATAGTGTGAGCTCAAAAGTTTTTCCCGTCCGTCAGGGTTACTATTCATTAAACATTTTACAAGGTCTCAAAAATTCAAGTTATTATATTACTATTCATAAAGGTCTTTTACCGATATCAAAAATTTGGGTTCTTACAACTGGACTAGTCCCACTAGTCTCTTACGTCTCAAATCCAATCCATCAGGAATTCGTTTGGAAAACCTTGTGTTGGAAAAGAAAGGTTTTACTAGTTCTATTTTATCATTACCAAGAATATGAAATCATTCAGATTCTTTCAAGTCGAAACTCATTCTTAAGTTCAATTTCAAGAATTCAAAGAAAGTGAATAAATCAAAGATAAGCAAAGTTCAATGCTAGGGATTTTGATCAAATGATTACAAGATATACAGTTTAGGGAATCAAAACGTTTTCAAGGATCATTATAGATAAGATCACAAAGGGATGAAGGATTATTACGCAAAGGGGTCCATAAAGGTTTTTATAGGGTTTACAAAAGTTCAAGGTATTAACAAGTAATCGGGATAAGAAAAGGTTACTAAAAAGGTTTGAACAACAATCTTATCAATAACAGGTTCACAGGGACAATTACAGGGATTCTCAAGAATCAATAATAGGTGTAGAAATGCTATAAAAGTTCAATAATCTATCATGGCATGAACAATATCCTCTCTATAATAATTTACACAAGTAAGTAGAGTTACTTGCCTGAATTCGCTTTCCTGTTTCACAAAGGTTGAACTACTGCCACCGAGTACACTTTTCCCTTTCCTATCCTGAATTCCCTTACGCTCCGAATCTATAATAAAAAAAATCAAAACCTTAATTAAATTCCTACTCGACGTTCACAGAATGCTCAACAATTCCCTTTATCGCAATAACCTAAGAGTATATATACTCAATTATATACACAGGGCACGCATACACCATATACCCTTATACACTAATCAAATAATCATTGAATCATGCAATGCTCATAACATAAAATCATTAAATTTAAACTGTATACTCGAGTTATTATATCAATTATATAACCTCATATCAAGACGACTCAATCCTTCCCTTTTCACCATTTAATTCGAACTACTGCAAACAAACAAATCACATAACACTTAGAAATTACACATGCATTCACTTAATAAGATATTAGAATCAAATCAATTACTTTTATGTCTATAATCCATTCGGCCCTTACAACCAAACACAACCAAATGTACTCAATTTCAATCACACATAATCAAGCACGAATAAACCTCCTTTGGGATCATGCAAATACAAGAGTCACTTACACAATCAAGCCTCATTCATTTTCATTTATCCAAAAACCGAATCATAATCACAATAAAATTGAAAATCAAAATCCTCTTTTAATTATCAAAATTTCGAACACAAACACCATGCAACCAAGTTTTCATCTCGATTATCACTAGCAACTAATGCAATTAGCATATAAACCCTCAAAATCGACTTAATCCTCCTTTTAACCATAATACCCATTCGGATTTTTCAAGAAAACACACATGTATAGATCGATTTTGACATGCAAAGCTTTAAATCACAATTTCAACTTGTTTTAAACATTTACTTAACCATTCGACTCATTGTCTTTACAAATCAAACTAAATGTATTTATTTATACCTGAACCTTACATGCAATTATCAATTCATTTTAACCAATAACCATTCTAATTTCTCACCATTATCCTAAAACATTAATCCACAATCATTTTAATCAACAAAAATCAACTCAATATATTCCAAAATCAAAAACCCATTCGGTTTTTAGGTAAAACACCACATGCAAACACAAAAGATGGAATTCCAACAACAAATTTAATTAGCAAATATCTCTCTCAGAAAAGATGGAATTGATACGAATAATAATTTTAGAACATAAATCTCCAAATTAGCTTTTAAGCCATATTTTTAAAATAATTTTTGAGCGAACGGTTGATTTAATACATATTTTATAAGATTGTGTTGAAAATGGCATTTTAACTCCATAAAATCATTTTAAAATGCACCGATCACGAAATAAATTCATCTATCATTTTTAGAAAGTCTCTAGGACTATTTTGAAGATAACAAAATAAATTTCACACCTTGAATTTATTTGGGTAATTTTATAAAAATGTATAAAGGTTCAAATCTCCCTTTAAATCAGATAAATCCCTTAAATCATTTTTTTAAAAAAATCAACAGATCACGTAATCATGCATACAGAATAACAACCACATATATTCACACATCACAACTCATATCTGATCACAAAATTTCCCTTTTTATTATTAATCCCCTTTTCGCGTAACGGGTTGCGTTCTGCTTGACGGCCCGACGCTAAGCATTTCAATTACGCTTCACAATTAATTATCTTTACCAACCGACACGTCACTAAAATATAATACTTAATTAAACATTCCATTTCACGTAGCAACACATAGTTCACATTTAAACACTTTAATCCCTTTTTAAGACGGGTTCCGTTCTACCTGACGGCCCGACAACACAGCTTACCCCCTAAGCTGACTCATCAAACTGGAACGCGTCATCTTACGTTCCCAGTTACTAATATACAATAAGGAGAATTAACCAACAAAATCATTTAATCCCTTTATTAAATCACATAAATTATAATTATACCACAAAGTCGTACTTTATTCTCTTAATTACGTCTCGAAATTTCCAGTTGTTACACATATGACCGGAGATAAGCCACTCTTGAATGATATTAAAAAGGTTACCGCGTGGAGCGTAACATTTGGAGATACTAGCAAAGGAAACATTGTCGGCATCGGAAATATTGGGAATGGTAAAGTTAAAATTTTCGACGTTCAATTAGTCACCGAATTAAAGTACAATCTTCTCTCTATTAGTGAACTATGGGACAATGAATACAAGGTAATTTTCTACACTACTCATTGTTCAATTCTAGATAAATCTGAAAAGTTGGTCCTCACTTGCCCTCGAAATAAGAATGTCTATACATGTGACATGAGCAAGCAAGTGAATGTATGCCTAATCACTATAAATGATGATCTATGGCTATGGCATCGAAGATTAGTACATGCAAACATGAAGTTGATAAAAAATATATCAACTAAAGACCATGTACGAGGTATACCAAAGTTAAATTATCATAAAGATCATACTTATGAGGCTTGCAAAATTGGTAAATAAATTCGAGCCTTTCACAAAGTAAAATTTATGGTATCTACCTCAGGACCTCTCGAGCTATTACATATGGATCTTATTGGTCCGGTTCCTATACAAAATCTCGGAGGTTGCTCATATACATTGGTAATCGTAGATGACTATTCACGATTTACATGGACAAAATTTCTCAAAGTTAAAAGTGCCGCTTTTGAATCCTTCTCTTCTTTATGTAAAAGGATTCAAAATCAACAAAATAAAACCATAGTCTCTATAAGGAATGATCATAGTAAAGAATTTGAGAATTCCATTTTTACCAACTTTTGTGATGAACATGGCATCACACATAATTTTTCCGCTCCATATACTCCACAATCAAAGTCAGTAATTGAAAGGAAAAATAGGACACTGATAGGAATAAATAAATCATGATTACATAATAGTTTGGGCTGCAAGGCCCAATAAGAAGATGTATGACATTCAAGACCAGAAAGGTTAACATGTCGATCAGGCCTGATGGACCAGATCAGGCCTGATGGAACAAAGAAGGCCCAAAAACCCTGATTATTTATTAATTTCGTAATTAATAAATAAGGGAGAAAAACATCTATTAAGATAAGTCATAGTGAGGATATAAATCCTTGTAGATTGGCCTCCAAGGAACCTCATGGGATAAGGAATCAGCTTCCTACTCCCTAGGACTCCTATGTCTATCCTAATTCAGAGACTTGACCACCAAGTCTCTTATACCAAGTCCAATTCAAGGACTCTCAACATCTATATAAGGGGCCTCACCCCACAGATCAGAACTACATTTTTTGACTTGATCCTTGGTAATCAGCAAGGTACGTAGGCATCTTGTTAAGGCAGATTGAGTCACGAAATACAAGAACAGTCAAAATCGAGCCTTGAAGCTCACGTTCCTTATTATTAGATACAACAATTATATATATTAGTTTTAATCCATAACATTTGGCGCCGCCTGTGGGGAGGCACAACAACAACCATGGTGAGAACACGGAGAACAACTAGAGCTCTGGAGGAAGGAACACCATTGGGAACAACCCAGATGATTTCGTCCACCGTGGAGATACCTCCCCACTCAACTTATGCATCTACTCAAGCGGAAACCCAGATAGGGGCAACTCAACCTCAGCCACAAGGGACGACTCCCCCGACTATTCAAGGTACGAATCCTCAAGTTCAACAAGTACATATACCTGTGAATTCCCGACCCGTCGGGTATGAATACTCAACTGTTGTTACTACTAACCCCCCTTATGGGATGCCCCTTCACCCCGAGTTTGGAGGAAGTGGATATGCTAGGCGAAGTGAAGCACGAGGGCAATCGCCCCCCTATATACAAGGTTTGGCTCCTATCCCCGAGGATCAGGAATTTTCTGGTCCTTACACTGAGAGAGACTCCGAATCTTCGGATGATGAAGTGGCCCCGAGAAGGAGGCATCCTGGCAAAGAGCCAATGGCCGATGGAAGGCAACGCCCTCAAAGTACCAAAGGGGCGAATCCCCAAGAAGTGCAGGAAAGGATCAGGGCTCATGAGGCTGAGATCCAAAGGCTGAGGCGTGATTTGGAGGCTCACCAGGCCACTAGACCCCAGATACCTCCTAGGGGGAGAAATCCTCCTCCTGTCATAGACCTGGTTGGTCCGGTACGAAGAAGGGCTGTCATCCCGAGAACTGATCCAAGCAATCTCCTTCCCCTTGGAGATCCTGATGATCCAATTCCACCCTTCACAGAAGAGAAAATGAATGCCCATATCTCAAGGAAATTTAAGATGCCCACTATCAAAGCCTATGATGGCACGGGAGACCCCGATAATCATGTTAGGACATTCTCTAATGCACTGCTGCTGCAACCCGTGAATGATGCTATAAAGTGTCGGGCCTTCCCTCAAACCTTGTCGGGTATGGCTCAAAGATGGTACAGTCGCTTGCCCCAAACTCTATTGGGTCGTTCAGAGAATTAAGTCAGGCTTTTATTAAGCAGTTCATCAGTGGGAGAGTCCATGAGAAAAGTTCAGCATCTCTTATGAGTATTGTGCAGGGAGCTAAGGAGTCTTTGAGAGATTACCTGAATCGTTTTACAAAGGAGGCTTTAAAAGTCCCAGACCTTGATGATAAGGTAGCCATGATAGCACTGCAACAAGGAACTAGGGATGAGTTTTTCAAGATGTCCTTGGCCAAACGTCCCCCTGAAAACATGTTGCAGCTCCAAGAGAGGGCAGGGAAGTATATCAAGGTTGAAGAAAGCATGAAGAAGACCGTAGTAAGTAATTAGTCCACTGGAGGCAAGAAGCGAAAAACTGATCTGGAGTATATCGCCAAGGACAAGTATCCTAGAACCGAACAAAACCCTGATTCAACCCCCAAGAAGGGAGGACCTGGGCAAAAGTTCACCGAATACGCTAAGCTGAATGCTCTTAGAAGCCAGATCTTGATGGAAATCGAGAAAGATCGAGATATTCGTTGGCCTAAGCCCTTGAAGGCTGATCCCGCCAAGCTAGATAATAGCAAGTATTGCAGATTCCACAAAGATGTTGGCCATGACACCGATGACTGTAGGCAATTGAAAGATGAAATTGAGTTTTTGATTCGAAAAGGAAGATTGAACAAGTATACTGGAGAAGGAGGGGACAGGAATAATAATGGAAGGAAGAACTTTGAAGATCGTAGGAGGGACCAAGACGATCAGGGGCGAAATCCCCAACCTAGAGGGCCGGTTATAAATGCAATTTTTGGAGGGCCGCGACCTCGAGGACCTGTGATAAACACGATCTTTGGAGGTCCAACTGCTGCTGGATTGTCCAAAAATTCCAGAAAGGCATATACTAGAGAGGTTATGCATATTGTTGGAGAAGCCCAAAAGAGGGCCATGACAGGAGTAACATTGGCTTTTGATGATTCTGACCTAGAGGGTGTAAAGTTTCCTCATGACAACCCGCTGGTCATAACACCAATAATAGGAAATAGCCTGGTTAAGAGGGTTCTTGTGGATAATGGTGCTTCTGTGGATATATTGCTCCACGACGCCTTTCTAAGGATGGGGTATAACGATTCCCAGTTGACACCAACCGACATGCCGATATATGGATTTGCTGGAGTAGAATGTCCTGTGGAAGGGATAATCAAATTGCCAACCACCATTGGTACGGAACCAAGACAAGCAACGCAGATGTTGGATTTCGTGGTAGTAAAGGCTAGTTCAACTTATAATGCTATCATGGAGAGAACAGTGATACATGCCTTTAAGGCAGTCCCCTCTTCCTACCATTCAGTTATGAAGTTTCCCACCCGAAACGGGATTGGAGAAGAGAGAGGAGATCAAAAAATGGCTAGAAGCTGTTATGTGGCCTCTTTGAGGGTAGATGGAGTCGGGGGGCAGGTTCTTCCTATTGAAGATATGGATGTCCGAGAAAATGACGAGAAGAGAGGAAAGCCAGCAGAAGACTTAGTTTCGGTTCCTTTAGACCCCGAGAATCCTGAGAGGATGACTTTCATTGGAGCCACACTAGAGGAGCCCCTTAGAGGGAAGTTGGTGAAATTTTTGCAAGAAAATAGTGATGTATTTGCATGGTCAGCAGCTGATATGCCAGGCATAGACCCGTAGCTGATTACTCACAAGCTAAACGTGGATCCAAGCCGAAAGACAGTGAAATAAAAGAAAAGAAATTTTGCCCCGGAAAGACAAGAGGCTATAAAACAGGAAGTAGAGAAGCTCTTAGAGGCTGGTTTCATTGAGGAGATTCAATTTCCAGAGTGGTTAGCAAACCCTGTAATGGTGAAGAAGGCTAATGGAAAGTGGAGGATGTGTATAGACTTCACTGATCTGAATGATGCATGCCCTAAAGACTGTTTTCCATTGCCAAGGATTGATACTTTGATTGATGCCACTGCTGGGCATGAGATGCTGAGTTTGATGGATGGATTTAGCGGATATAATCAGATTAAGATGCATAAGGATGACATTCCAAAGGTATCATTTATCACTGACTTTGGTGTTTATTGTTATCTTGTTATGGCGTTTGGTCTTAAGAATGCGGGAGCCACCTATCAAAGGTTGGTAAATAAAATTTTTAAGGATCTTATTGGTAAGACTATGGAAGTCTATGTTGATGACATGTTAGTCAAGAGTCTAGTAAAGACTGATCATATAACCTATTTGAGGGAAGCTTTTGAGGTCCTGAGGTACCACAAGATGATGTTGAATCCTATGAAGTGCGCTTTCGGAGTAGGATCTGGAAAATTCTTGGGATTGATGGTCTCAAAGAGAGGAATTGAGGCTAACCACGATAAAATAAAGGCAATCCTGGACATGGAACCATCAAAAACTATCAAGGATGTTCAGAAGCTCACAGGAAGGGTCGCTACGCTAGGACGATTCATCTCCAAGTCAGGAGACAGGTGCTTGTCATTCTTCAAGTCACTAAAGAATATCAAAGACTTTGTATGGAATGAGGAAAGCCAGAAGGCGTTCGAAGAGTTAAAGAAGTATATGGCTCAGGCCCCGCTGTTGGCCAAACCATCTTTGAATGAAGTTTTATTCTTGTACTTGGCTGTTTCAGAGAGCGCCTTGAGCGCGGTGTTGGTTAAGGAGGAGCTAAAAGTCCAGAAACCCGTATATTATGTCAGCAAAATTCTGCATGGTGCTGAATTGAATTATTCAACTATTGAGAAATTTGCTCTAGCCTTGGTAATGGCTTCGAGAAAACTGCGTCCTTACTTTCAGGCTCATCAGATTGAGGTGCTAACGAATCAGCCACTGAGAAATATCATTCACAGTCCCAAGGTAAGTGGGAGATTGATTAAGTGGGCAATAGCGTTGGGAGAGTTCGATCTCAATTATAAGCCACGTACGGCCATAAAAGCCCAGGCACTATCTGACTTCGTGGTGGAATGTACCATACCCAACCAAGAAGTCGGGGGGCAGGAAGATACCATACCTCAAGACAAGGGAGTCGATAATGGGGACAAAGAGAAGGATGATAAGGAGAAAGAATATTGGGTTCTCTATTTTGATGGAGCATCAAAAACAAATTCCAGTGGAGCAGGGTTGGTTTTGCAAAGCCCTGATGGGTTCTTAATTGAGTATGCTATGAGCTAGACTTCCCAACCACAAACAATGAGGCAGAGTATGAGGCCCTGATAGCTGGCCTTGGTCTAGCTGGGACACTTAGAGTCAAAAACTTAAAGGTCCGTGGAGACTCGAAGCTGATCATATCCCAGGTAAAGGGAGAATTTGAGGCAAGGGATGATACGATGGCTATGTATGTCCGCCTAGTAAGGGCTGTGATGACCCAATTTAATGAATGCCATGTTGAACACATTCCAAGGGAAGAAAATGCTAAGGCAGATGCGCTATCAAAGTTTGCTTCATCTGAGATAGAAGAAAGTTCAGGAAGTGTGTACTTCCGTGTTTTGAAGACACGAAGCATAGATGTTAAGCTTGTGGCTCCCATAGGCCTGGGGACGTCATGGATTGATCCTATCAAGGCTCACATTCAAACCGGTTGGTTGCCAAGTGATGCAACTGAAGCACGGAAGTTAACTGTTCGAGCACTAAGGTACTCTTTGATAGATGGGATTCTTTACAAATGATCTTTCGTGGTTCCCTACTTGAGGTGTCTCAGGCCCGATGAGGCACGCTTAGCTCTTGAAGAAGTGCATGAAGGTATTTGTGGACAACACTTGGGGGGCAGGGCCTTGGCTCATAAGATAACTCGTCTAGGCTTTTATTGGCCAGAAATGATGGCTGATGCCAAAGAATATGTGAAGAAGTGTGATCATTGTCAGAAGCATGCACCTGTTGTTAGACAACTTCCCGAGATGCTGACATCTATCAACTCGCCCATTCCCTTTGCTATGTGGGGGATGGATATTCTGGGGCCTTTCCCTATGGCCACGGCACAAAGGAAGTTTCTGATTGTCGCCATTGATTATTTCACCAAGTGGATTGAAGCCAAACCCTTGGCCAAAATCACAACTAAGCAAGTTGCACAATTCCTGTGGGAAAACATTATGTGCCGATATGGAATTCCCCGTATCCTCGTCACTGACAATGGAACACAATTCAACAATGAGGAATTCAAGAAGTATTATGAAGAAAATGAAATTGAGTTACGGTTCACCTCTGTGGCTCACCTACAAGCCAATGGGCAAGCGGAAGTAGCAAATCGAATAATCCTCGATGGACTAAAGAAGAGGATCGAGAAGTCAAGAAATAATTGGGTGGATGAGATACTTCCCATATTATGGGCCTATAGGACTACCTGTAGAGTCACGACAGGAGCAACTCCCTTCATGTTGGCATATGGGGCAGAAGCAGTAGTTCCAGTGGAGATATCACATTCCTCTCCAAGGATTCAGGCTTTCAATGCAGAAGAAAATAAAGAAGGGCAGAGGTTAGCCCTGGATCTAATCGATGAAGTGCGAGATAAGGCACATGCAAAGATAGTAGAATATCAGAAAAAGGCTTCATTCTACTACAACCTAAGGGTTAAAGAAAGGTTTTTCAAACAAGGCGATCTAGTCTTGAGGAAGATAGAAGCATCTGGTGTAGGACAAAAAGGGAAACTTGCCCCGAATTGGGAAGGGTCGTACAGAGTCAGGAGTGTTCAGGGTAGAGGAACCTACAAGCTAGAGACTATGGATGGTTTTAAAGTCCCGAGAACTTGGCATGCACAAAACCTGAAGGTTTACTATGTGTAGGGCAGCTGGATACGATTCTCACTTGTCAAGATGGCGAGTAGGTTGAAAAGCACCTTGAAGCTTTGCTTGCTTAGGATTTGTATGTTCTAGTTTTATTACGAAGTTTATTAAGACTTGTGTAAGGGACGAATCCCAGACAATTTTATCAAATTCATGAGTTCTTCAAAGTATGTTTATGGCCTAACAAATAAAAACCAAATACATGGATGCAAGCATAAAAGGTGATAAACAAAATAGATCGGATAAATATTACAAAAAGTTCGATAAATAAAGTCTCAAAAAAGAAAACAAGCCACGCAGGGCTGAAAAAGCTCTAAGGAGCTGAGGTGCCCTCGGCATCCATATCATCGTCCTCCCCGCTCTCACTGGATGTCTCTGTCGTCTCGGAGGAGGAGGAAGAGCTATCGTCCTCAGCAGGTCTGGAAGAAAACTCGGGAGGAGGAAGGAGTGGATCCTGAGGAACATGATCCGAGACAACTACTCGGGTATGAAACCTCTGTAGCAAAGCCTCGTCATCAGGGCAGACATAGTCCGCCGGGTTAATATCAAGACAAGCCTCGTTCACGGTCCCAAGGGCCGTGTCCCAACCAGTCCTGAAAAACCCAGGAAAGACTGAATCATCCCTAATCCTCATGGATTGGGCAAACTCCTCCGAGTCCAGATAGTTGTCTATAGCTTTGTCCTTCTCCGCCCGAAGTACCACTAGCTCGGCGTTGGACTCTCCGAGTTCTTCCTCCTTGTGCTTGAGCTTCTTCTCCAGGGTAGCATACTTCTTCTGTTGCCTCCTAAGGGCATTATCGGCCTTATCAGAAGCCCGCTTCCATGACTCGGCTTGCCTCACAGCGCCTTGGAAATAGGTGTTAGACTGAAACAAAGCAATCAACAAAGTATAAGGCAAGAAAATGCTACAAGAATGAAAGATAAGTTCAAAAGAGAGAAGGCATACCGAAGCCATAGATTGGGCTCCCATGAGCTTAATCCTCTCAAGGTCAGGGGTGGCCACCACGTCGGTAAAGTCCTTGGGAGTCACGCTATGGTAGGACCAATCCAAAGCATGTTTCGTGGAACCAACCACGGTATCCCCTCGGCGGAATCCCCAGAGAGGCTGGAAGGCGCCTGTGGCAGCAGCAGCAGGGGCAGCAGTAATAGGAGCACTATGGCCCTCAACTCCTTCAGTTGAAGCCTCCCCCATAGGCTCTTTGTGCTTTCTCAAGAAGATAGGCTCTGTCGCCTTTCCCCGGGTGTCTAGGCCTACGAGCCGAGATTTCTTCATCCTAGCAGTCTCTTCAACCAGAGGAACATTGTCCTCGTTAATCTCCTTAGCAGCTGCGAAACAAAGCAAAAGAAAAAAATAAGTGATGTTAATAATGCATGAAATGAAATAAAGTTGAGAAGGGAAGAAAAATACCCTGTTGAGAAACAGAGGATAGTCACACGTGAATGAGGGAGAACTCCTCTAAGAGAGTCCAGCTGGTAGTAGTGCCATCGTCCCGAGTAAGCCCATTATAAATAATAGTTTCCTCAGGAGTTAAGTGAATGGATTTGAGGCTACCATCACTGACCTTCCCGAAGGAAGATCGGAAAAGTGTGCCCCAGTCACCATTGTCCCAACGTAACCCAACGAAACTATTCCTCCAATTTTGGTTGTTATGAGGAATGGAGGCGCTGTTAAAGATATGTTTACTTTTGGGCCTTTGCTTAACATAGACCCAACCACAAATACTGGAAGAGCTATTATAGCACTGAAAGACCTTCCTAAAAACAGCTACGGAAAGGGGAAAACCCTCCCTAAGGCAGCAGACCATAAAATATAAAATATTCCTCCAAGCGTTTGGAGGAAGCTGACACGGGTTGATTTGTAAATCAGCTAAAAGATGAGGAATAAAAGGGTGGAAAGGAAACCTAAGCCCAACATTAAGGGCATCTGTGTAAATGAAGAGAGTGTCGGGTCTCCAATGGCAAGTACGGTCACCACCAGAGACTGGAACTAATCTAAGAGGAGGAAGGACATTATAACGTGCATTTAGTTTATCAAAATCTATATTGTGTCAAGTATTACAATGATTAAAAGAATTGAGATGTGCAGTAGAGGGATATTCATCCCCCCTAGTGTTAATCATATTGATTAGAGACATATACGAAGAACGAATCTCGATATCCTTACCTCGTTTTGAAGCCGAGGCTATCTTGGCCGCCCTCTCGGAACTCTTGTCAGCCATTAGTAAAACTGGAAAAGCCTGGAAACTTTGAAGAAAGAGGGCTGGAAGCTAAGGGAGGAAAGTTGAGAGAGGAGAAAGCTGGAGAATTTGAGAAGTGTATGAAATGAGGAGTGAAGAGTGTGAGTGATACACTCCCCCCACCTTTATATAGGAGGAAAAGAGGGGAAAAAGGGCCTAGGAAAGCCCATTTGGGCCCAGGTTCAGGAACCTTCTAGAATGACCTACAGAATATTAAAAGAATTTAGAAGATTTTCTAGAAAAATCCAGAGAATTCAAGTAAAAATCAAAAGAAAAACTTGAATTTTTTCAAGATTCTGGAAGAATCCAGAAAGATATTAGAAGAGTTTGGAATTTGGGCTCAGAAATGAGGCCCAATTCTAGAAAAACCTTGAAAAAATCAAGCCCAGTTAAGGGCCCAAGTGTTTAAAAAGCCCAGTTAAAAACAAAAGTTAGCCCAATAAGGGAGGGGCCCAATTAGCTAAAAACCCATTGAAGGATTGGTCCCAGAAAATTCAGCCCAAATTAAGGGCCCAGGTCAAATGGATCAAGGTCAAAATAAATATATTCTGAACTCTTGACCCCATTCGATCAGGACTTGCACCAAGATCCTAGCCGAATGCATTGAGGTCGAATTTCCTTCGACCAAGGCTGAAAAAAGGGGCTAATTCGGTCAAGAAAAGAATTCTGACCAAAATTCTTGGTCGAAAATACCGGAATAGTTTTTAACCCTGCTTCTTGACCCATCTCGACAAGAACTCATAAGAATTCCTGATCGAAATGCTTGAGGTCGAATAGAATTCGATCAAGGCTCAAAAACCAGACTTAATTCGATCAGGATTTAGATCCATTCGACCAAGAAACACGAAGGAATCCTGGCCGAACCAATCCTGCTCGAAATAGCTTAGACCAAGGCAAGAAAGATGGTTAATTCGGTCAGAAACACAAGAATTCTGACCGAAAGGGACGAAAATTCCTAGTCGACAAAAAAAAGGGGGTGAAAATCCTGGCCGAAATTCGACCAGGAATTTAGGTCGAAAGCATCCTGCTCGAAACCCTGTCGACCAGGGCAATCTGAAGGTTAATTCGACCAGGATCCTGGTCGAATGGATTCCTGGTCGAAATCTGTATAAAAAAAACGAATGAAAGAATAAAAAGAAGAAAAAATAAGGAAATTCCTTAAAATATTTTCTAAAAAATACTAATATTTTCAGAAATAAGGAATAAATCCAGGAAATGAAGGATAAATCCCAGAAATTAAGGGAAAAATCCAGGAAATTAAGGATAAATCCCAGAAATTAAGGGAAAAATCCAGAAAAATAAGGATAAATCCCAGAAATTAAGGGAAAAATCCAGAAAAATAAGGATAAATCCTAGAAATTAAGGAAAAAATCCAGAAAGTTAGAGAAAAATCCCGGAATTAAGGGAAAAGTTCCTGGAAATTAAGATAATTCCTTAACAAAAGGAACAATCATTGTAAACGTGTAGGTCGCTCCACACTTTACACAAAAATGAATCCCTATAAGGGAATGAATAGACTTAACTTCTGCGAAACCTAATCAATGTTTCCCAAAAGTTGGGGGGCAAATGATAGGGATAAATAAATCCTGATTACATAATAGTTTGCGCTGCAAGGCCCAATAAGAAGATGTATGACATTCAAGACCAGAAAGGTTAACATGTCGATCAGGCCTGATGGACCGGATCAGGCCTGATGGAACAAAGAAGGACCAAAAACCCTGATTATTTATTAATTTCGTAATTAATAAATAAGGGAGAAAAACAGCTATTAAGATAAGTCCTAGTGAGGATATAAATCCTTGTAGATTGGCCTCCAAGGAACCTCATGGGATAAGGAATCAGCTTCCTACTCCCTAGGACTCCTAAGTCTATCCTAATTCAGAGACTTGACCACCAAGTCTTCTATACCAAGTCCAATTCAAGGACTCTCAACATCTATATAAGGGGCCTCACCCCACAGATCAGAACTACGTTTTTTGACTTGATCCTTGGCAATCAGCAAGGTACGTAGGCATCTTGTTAAGGCAGATTGAGTCACGAAACACAAGAACAGTCAAAATCGAGCCTTGAAGCTCACGTTCCTTATTATTAGATACAGCAATTATATATATTAGTTTTAATCCATAACATTCACTCTAAGAAATGGCTAACACAATGCCAAATGAATATCGTCGAACTAAAATATTTTTGGGCCGAAGCTATGTCAACGGCTTGCCATATTCTTAATTTTGCTAAGAAATATAAAGCAAAAGACTCTTTACGAGCTCTATTTTGGCAAAACTCCGAAGTTAAGATACTTTCGAAAATTCGGAAGCAAATACTTTATTAAATTCAAAAGAATACCTTACAAAATTTGATCCAAAATTGGACGAAGGTATATTTCTTGGATACTCGAATAATAGTAAAGCTTGTCGAGTGTTTAATTTAAAGTTGTTTGTGGTGGAAGAATCAATGAATGTGGCATTTGATAAAAGTAAACCACCCGCGAAATATAAAGATCTTGTTAACCAAGAAAATTTTGAACAAGATGATATTGAAAATATTATTCAATAATTCAAAAATATGGATATCGGGACTCCCGTTCATAAAAATCCATTATAAATAGAAGAAAAGGAAGTTGAACTTCCCAAAGTAATTCCTACTATAAAAAGTCATCCACTAGATAATGTTCCTAGAGACTTAAGGAAGGGAGTTCAAACGTGGTCACAAGTTCAAAACGTTGTGAATCATCTTAGTTTTCTATCTCAAATAGAACCTAAGACCGCGAAAGAGGCTTTATTAGACAAAGATTGGATCTCTGCTATGCAAGAGGAATTACTCCTATTTTCTTGTAATAAAGTTGGGAACTTGTCCCAAAGCCTCGTGATACCTCTATAATTAGTAAAAAAATGGTATTTAAAAATAAATTAGATGAAAATGGAACGGTAGTTCGAAATAAATCAAGATTAGTCGCACAAGGATATACCCAAATAAGGAATAGATTTTGATGAAACATATGCACCGGTGGCAAGAATTGAATCAATTTGAATGCTATTGGATTATGCATGTCATAAAAATATCAAAGTATACCAAATGGATGTGAAATTTGCATTCTTAAACGGGATCTTAGAAGAAGTATATATAAAACAACCTACCGACTTTGAAGATGCAACTCATCCAGATTATGTCTATAAATTATATAAAGCATTATATTGCTTGAAACAAGCTCCAAGAGCTTGGTATGAAAGGTTGAGCAAGTTCCTTTTAGAAAATAAATTAAAAATAGGAATGGCTGATAAAACTTTATTTAAGAGGCAAGAAAAAGATGATATATTGCTCGTACAAATATACGTAGATGACATCATATTTGGTTCAACAAATGATGCACTATGTAAAGAATTCTCTAATAATATGAGTAAAGAATTCGAGATGGGTATGATGGGAGAATTAAAATTCTTTTTAGGATTGCAAATAAGGCAATCTGATGAAGGCATCCATATCTCTCAATCAAAGGATTGTAAAGAGATGTTGAAAAAAGTTGAAATGGATAATGCCAAACCCATCTCTACTCCTATGTCTACATCTGATAAATTAACGGAAGATCCAAAAAGAATTCCCGTAGACACAAAGAAATATCGGGGAATGATTGGTAGCTTGCTTTATATCACTGCAAGTCATCCCGATATTCAATATAGTATTTGTAAGTGTGCTAGATTTCAAGTAGCACCAAAAGAATCTTAAAGGAACCACTAATGTTGGTCTTTGGTATCCAAAAGAAATACCATTTGACTTAGTATGTTTTTAGGATTCAGACTATGCCGGGAATTTAGTCGACAGAAAAAGTACTAGTGGTACTTGTCAGTTTCTCGGTGGATTCCTAGTTTCTTGGTTTTCAAAAAAATGAAATTCCGTATCCATCTCTACAACAGAAGCTGAATATATAGCAGCTACAAAGTGTTGTGCTCAAATATTGTGGATGAAGCAAACACTAGCTGACTATAATATAAAGTTTGATGTGATCTCAAACTTATGTGATAATACGAGTGCTACTGATCTTAGCAAAAATCTTTTATTACATTCAAGATCTAAATATATAGATGTGAGACATCACTTCTTACGTGATCATGTCAATAAAGGCGATATTAAAATGACTCATATTGATACTGAGTTTAATCTCGCTGACATATTCATGAAACCATTGAATTCCGAAAGATTCACTAAACTCTGTTTGAATTGAGGAATGTTGGAATCAATGAAATAGATAGTCTGTGAAAGGAATTATGTATTCTGTGAGGATATTTGAGCCATTTCAAGAAAAAAGATATTTTTCCAATCAAGTTGTTACATGTTTTTTTAAATTCAGATTTATCAATAAAGAAATTTATTGATCGGATTCAAGTAGAACGGAAAAATAAAACTATTCGAGAGAATATTTTCCTTATAATATATTAAAGGGATTATAAGTTATTTTCAGAAACTATATATACTTATGGATCTTTCAAAAATATTTATCAGAAATATATATATATATATATTTTATCTTCTGATTATTATCCAACCCAAGAAAAATCCCCAAATTTTTTTTATTCAAGCCCATATAAAATTTTATAATATATATACATATATTCAGAATAAAAAGCCCAACAAAATTGATCAAAATCCAGCCCAATCCTTTTTGATCCAAATTGATTTTATTAAATCCTTTAGTCCTGACTATCAATATCTGAACCTAGCTAATCATGGCCATCCATTTCCTAAAATATATACGCAATATCACTATTTGCACAGTACACTTCGTCTATCTCTCTCGAAACCTATTCTCTCGCCTCTTTCACCTCTCTTTGTCATCAAACCCTAAAACGACTATTCTTCGAGCTAATCTCTAATTGTTTTCACAACTTAATCAGAGATTATCACTATCTATGCTCTTATCTCTCAATAATCATCAATCATTTGTGTGGTTGATGAATCATCTTGTTCGGGTTGGTAAAATCAAATAGATTTTGATGATAAAAATCAACGATTTGTACATAAATCGATTGAGAATCATCAAATTTGACATTTAATTTCTATATATATACATTTATAGTTCTTTTTGATTACTTTCTCTGAAACCCTAACATCTTTTGTCAATTAAGTTTAATTACAGGAGAAGAACCGGAGGTGTAGTGAAATCCTATAAATGAGTAAATATGAGAAGAAAGGACTCGATTGGAGTGTGAATCGCTCAACTCAGAGGTTGACTCAGTCCGCGACTGAGTCAACCAGGTAAATCATGTGTAAGCTTGGAAGCTGCAGGCTCAGGTAAACTCTTCTTCTTGACAAACTTTATTATATGATCTCTTTGATAACAACTGATTGATTTTGATAAAAAAATGATTCGATTTAAGTTTGTCAGTCTATTTGTTTGTGTGTGCTTGCTCAAAGTGAAATGCATGAACTTGAATTGTTAAAATCAATAAAATTTGAATCTCATAGTTGATTGAGGTCATAAAAAGTTTAAAGTTTACTTTGAATAAAATTCGAGTCTAACATTTAAGAATGTTTTAATTTTTTTTAAAAAAGGGGGAATTTGAGATCTGTAAAACCGAAATTGACTGTCATTTTTTATTTGATGACTAATTGCATAAATAGAAAATAAAGTTCATTATATATGATTAATAACAAGTGATAAACTTGTAAGGAAATTTGAATTAATCAAAGATTATTAAAAAGATAAAAGCAGTCTGTGAAATATAATTGTGTAGTCATTAATAGTCAAACATTTGATGTATATTGGATTGGGTGAATGTTACTTGAGTATAGGGCAATTCATAAAATCTACTTGAAATAGTTTGTATTTCTGGCTAACATGTTAACTGTTATGGTCTTTGACACTATTAATAGGATATGTGGCTAATCAGTGTTTTAAAACAATGACAGTCCTTCTTTAAAAAGTCCTATATAATTCAAGATTGTTCAGAGGATGACTATGTGATCATTAAACCTTATTAAAATTTTATCTATGATAATGATTATATAATTAATCAAATTTTATCTATGATGATGATTATATAATTAACTCATATGGTCTTTGAACTTAGCATGCTTGCTTAGTTAAATATAACAAAGGTTTGTGAAAGTGTTCCTCAAATTGCTAGCTGCATAATATGTATTAAATGTCTATATGTTATGACTGATGATTAAGAAGTCTTTTATGTAAACTTTATTTTGTACTTAGGAGAAATTGATCTGTTGAGAGCATAAGCTATTTTGCTAAGGATAAGATCACATGCACACACAACCCTAACAGTAAGACCTGGTAGGGAAGCCTTGAGCATCCCCGTATCTGGATCACTACTGTGACTAATGGCCATTTAGAAAGCCTAGGATAAACTTTATTCATTGACTACATCAAATGTGATATCTGATATTAATGATATGTGATTCTTTGAATTGTATTGCGTTGAATGTTACTTGAATTAAATGTAAACTGATTGCATTTCATTATAGGATGCATCCGTATGTGTTAAATGTGCATAACATTCTCTAAGTTGCATTTCATTAAATACAAACCGCCTAAAGAAATAAATGAAACACTCTTATATCCTTTAAAACTAAAAGGTATCAAACTATTTTTTAAAATCAATTTCTATGAAAATGATAACATTCTGCACTCACCTTTTCCTAAAATTGAACATTCTTAAATGCATATTTTTCTTACCTGCATAGGTTTTAGGTTATAGAGTCAGTTGCAAATCAACTTTATGTCACACAGTTTTCTAAATATATACTTGTTAACCGTATTAAACAGTCATTTCTATGTGCTTTTCATCACTGTTTGCATATGTCAGCTGCATATCATAATACAGTAGCTGCACTTGGCTAAAAACTATACATACTTAGGATTTGGAATTATCCAAACCTTACCTGTGCACATCAAAACTTGACAAACTGCATTTAATGAAAATCACTGTTCATGAATAGTAAAAGCTACTTTATAACATTATTTTCCTAACTGATATTGAATTATGTGCTATGTGCATGCACATATACCTACATCTACATTTGCATTCACACACACTCGTTCACTGCATATCTTCTTCACTTAATCAGTTATGAACCGAAATGCTGGGCCATTCTACCCTAAGCCAATACCAGCCATAACCAATCCATATATGTTAGAAGATATGGAAAAGAAACAGTTTCATCACCACAAATCCTCATCATTCAAAACTGTAAACCCTGCAAACCCTAGACCTAATCACCAATGGCCATTTCCTCCAAGAAACCAAAGAAAAGGTTTCAAAAATCACAGTATCCCCTTCTATCAAAGTGGGAAATTTCAAGTTTCTCGCTCTCCAAACCCTAGACCTGCTAAACCCTTTCAACCAGAGTCTATACTAGAAAACAAATCTCAGACAAGAGCCAAACAGAAACTCAAACACTAAACCTCCACCACCAGACTTCCAAGAAATTCCTTGACTTAGTCAAGAATGTTTAGCCTGGGATATATATGAACCTAACAGGTGAAGTGGAAGAGTCATTAGGCGTGCTAAGTGGGAGGGACTGGTATTTTACTTAAGTAGACAATACTTCATACATCTCATGGGTGAGTTTTATTGTAATATGAACATTATTAAGGGTGTAGAGGGTGTCTTGCATTTTACCATAACTGTAAACAATAAAGTAATATGTGTTGATAATAAGAGTCTTAATAGAGCACCACACCTTCCACTGCACTTGTGTGAATTGACATGTATTGACATCTATTCCTTATTTTTTTTTAACAAAACTGAGTTTGAACTTATGCTTGGTATCTTGTGTGAGTCTGATGTTCCATCTGGTCTTTGTGATGTTAACTGTGGAATCTATTTTAAGCATTTTAAAGGAGTTTTTCAGCATCTTACACTTATCATAAGGGAAAATGTCCCTCCCAAACCAAATCAAAGTAAATGCTTTGACTTTTATGATGTTAAAATGATCTATCTTCTTTATAATAACAAAATCAACTTTAGCATTTCTTATGTCATTCTTCTCAATATGATAAATGCTAATCTGGTAGGATACATGCCATATGGACTCATCATCACTTATTTCTTTCTTATGTGCAATATTCATCATCCTGATAAGTTTTCACACATCACAAATGAGCACATTATGCCACAAATTCCTCTCATGCACTGTGAACCACAAGAGGTTGAACCCACTGTGATACTTCCTGTAATTAGAGACGAAGATGTCTTTCTCTCTAATTATGAGTCTGTAAGAGTCATGATAAATGAACTTAACAATGAACTAAAAAGGGTTAAGAGTGAAAACAGTGAGATTAAGGATAAGGTAACCTATCTAGAGGGTGTGACTGTGTCTTTTAAGAATAGAATTGCATATCTTGAGAACTTAACTGCATCTACCTTAGGAGAATACTGTTTGACTGATCAAGAGATTGTGAATGCATACCATGTTCCAATTTCTGATGACTTAGCCATGGTTCATGAGTTAGAGGATATAGGTATGGATACAAGGGGACCACTTATTAAATTCTGCCTGATTTGGTTCATGTGTGTGATGCTGATGGTAATGTGATTGGATGATGATCTGTGTGTTTTTTGGATTTGGGTGATTCTGTGATGTGCTGCATTCTATGTTTGGTCTGTTGTACTTTTGTGAACTTAATGTTGTTTTAATTTGGGTTGTACTTTTGACTTTTGGTTGGATGACTATAATCATAACTTTATATTTGAATTTTATTGGATTTGATGAAGTGTATGCACTGCTTATGCTTTGTAATGTTTAAACAGGTGCAGAACTCTGTTCAATTTAAGTAGTGAACCAAACTGATTGATGAGAACATTTTTTTATGTAATATATCTGCAATTTTTTGATTCTATTGATAAACAAAATTTTATGCCTATAACTGTGAAAGGCATATGTCATAGCCTACTCGTTTATTCGAGTATTTAACTCAACTCAAATAAGAATGTAATAAGTAAATAGTGGATCTATCATCAGAGAGATCTCACAAAGTAACATCTGTCAAAGAATAAAGAAACATTGTTCATCTGCAGACTTGAAGATTCACTGGAAGAAGTTCAAGAATTTGATCATGCCTCAGTGATATAAATCAAGATCGTGGATTTAATCAAGTGACAGAGATCTCGTCATGGTATCATTTATTACAAGGATTCAATCAGAATATCAAAGTCAAGACATGAAGAAACGTCACCAAAGTTAGTCACTCATGAACCAGACAGTACATCGAGTATCAGCATTGAAGTGGCGGAATTGATTCATTAGTCTCAGTGACTTTCAGAAGATTGTCAGAAGAATGGATACTGCTCAGGGTTAGTATTAATTCTCTATTAATTAATTAAGTCATATAATTTAATTAAGAAAATAAATTATATCTGCAAGGATTAATTTATTGATTAATTGAATTAAATTGATTAATTAATTTAGAATTAATATTAAGGATTTACAGAATTTTAATTGGTTAAAATCTGTTTTAATTCTAAAAAGACAACTAATTGTACTAGTATGACAATCGGTATGACAATTGATAGTCATACCGAAAGTCATGCTAATTCAGTTGACTGTCTTGATAAAATTATTATTTAGATTAAAATCACTTATTAATTCAGTAAGACAATTTCATTTGTACTACTATGACAATCGGTATGACAATTGATTGTCATACCAAAAGTCTTGCTAGTTCATTTTAATTGTCTTGCTAGCTTTAAAGATTGTCACACCGAAAGTCTTATTGGACAAAGGATTGTCATACCAGTTCATTAATCTCGGCTGTGTTGATTAAAAGAAGCAGAAGCATCCAATTCAACACAACTAACAGAAAGCAATCAAACAGAACATACAGAAGAACAAAAAGAAAAAAGAAGCAGAAAAATATTACATGTAAAGTTAAATCCAATCAACTAGAAATACTTATCTTGTTCTTGTGTATCAATCTAGCGGATTAAAATCCCTAGAACTTAATCTCAAATCGCATTTAGCATTTGATCTTTTAAGTACAAAAATAGAAAAAGTTCATGTCGAATTTATTCTAAATTTGTAATAATTGATTTGAGATTAATCCCTTGTAACCGATACCGTAGTTGTAACACCTTTCAAGTTTAATAAAAGTATTATTTAACTTGAATTTTGTTTCACAATTTTATTCCGCATTTTATTCGACTAAACGGTATTGTTTGCATTCAACCCCCCCTTCTACAAACAAATTGGGACCTAACAATTGGTATCAGAGCCTTCTGATTAACGTACAAATCTAGATCCTAGACTTTTGTGTTTTTTTTTCACTTCTTGAATTTTTTAGTCACTCAAAAAATTCATAATGACTACACAAAAAGTTGGAACCGTTAAAATTCCACTTTTCGATAAAGAAAATTATGTTATGTGGAAGAAGAAGATGCTACTGTTTTTACAGGTTGCTAATCCCAAATATTTGCAAGTGTTGAAGAAGGGTCCAAAAATTCCTATAGTTATAGAACCAGAGGTAATAGAAAATGATGTGGTGATCACCAAAGCGAGAACTTATGTGAAGGATCCTGAGGA
Organism: Apium graveolens; assembly: GCF_009905375.1. Classification (NCBI taxonomy): domain Eukaryota; kingdom Viridiplantae; phylum Streptophyta; class Magnoliopsida; order Apiales; family Apiaceae; genus Apium; species Apium graveolens. Next base: position 112,372,756 of record NC_133648.1, on the reverse strand, counting down.
CTTCTCTCCTGCTGAAATAGAAGAAGCTTCCCTGGATGCTAGCCTTCAATTAATCTTAGTAGATTCCCTTAATCCCCTGATGAATAGACATGTGATGAATTGTAAAGATTCCAAACATATCTGGGAAACTATTGAGATTATTAATGAAGGCACAGAGGAAGTTAGGGAGAACAAACTAGAAATCCTAACCTCTGAGTATGAATACTTTAAATCCAATCCAGGAGAAGGAATCACTGAAGTGTTTGAGAGGTACAATGCATTGATCAACAACCTGAACATTAATGGTAAATACTATTCCATCGGGGAGGTCAACAAAAAGTTCCTTTTAACACTGCCAACTCATCTCGAACATAGAATCACTGCCATAAGAGAAGCAAGAGATCTGAGTGAGATTTCTTTGGAAAGGCTCTATGGTGTGTTAAAGACTTATGAGTTGGAGCAGATTCAGCAGAAGGAAGTTTACGGGAAAGGAAGAGTGGTCAGCACGTCTACTGCTCTAGTAGCTGATGAACAACAACAACAACCACAATATCAACAACAATCTCAACAGTCAGAAAAAATGGTACAGTCTTCCAAGGTTGAAGATAATGTGATAGTAGCAGAATTTGATTCTCCTACTACAAATCAATCAGGAGATGATTATTATTCCTTGGAAGAACTGGAGCAATTGGAGGATGAGTCAATGGCCCTGATTGTCAAGAGATTCTCAAATGTCAGATTCAAAAGGAATCCCAAGTTCAAGTACAAGTCCAACTACAACAGATTCCAGAAAGGTGGATCTTCATCCTCTAACACCAGCAGTGGTGGGTATAAAACAGGGATGGTTGATCGAAGCACCATTCGATGCTTCAACTGTAATGAGTTGGGACACTTTGCCACAGAATGCAGGAAGCCAAAACAAGCTAGGAAGAACTCTTACGATTCTAATCAGAAGAGTAAATCTGAAAGGGCGTACCTGGCAAAGGGAAGAAGCTGGGATGATACTGACAGTGAAGATGAAGAAGTTGGGAATCTTGCTCTCATGGCTAGTAATGCAAGCACCTCATCGTCAAGAAAAGAGGTAAAATTTACTGATGCTGAATTAGTTTATCATCTAGGAGGTTCTTTAGATTGTGCTCGTCGTGATAATGAATTGTTAAATCAACAAATCAAAGACCTTGAGAAAGAGGTCAATGAATTAAGACTTGTGCACATTAATCAAGATAAACTAAAAGAACAAGTATATTTTCTAGAGAATAGAGTTGACTGTTATAGACAACTCGAAACTATTCTCAAAGACAAGATCACCGGTCTTGAGGCTAAGGTTAAAGCTTACTTTAATTCTTGTTCGAAGTCCAAAGAGTTTTACAATAAGCAAGCTATTAATCAAACACATGGAATAGGTTATGATTACAATGCTGCTATTGGAAAATTAGGCATAAACTCCCCTCCTCATGTATATGCTAAAGGCAGGGAAGTACCACATGTGCTTAAGGGTGTTGATGAACCCCTCTATAAAGAATCAATTGCTGAACCATTTGATGAGACCTCTTTTATTATTCAAGAAGAAATCTGTGCTGAAGATAATGCTAATGGGAAAGCTGTCTCCAAGTCAAGTGTGTCAAAAGTTCCAGTCAAGGTTGTGAAAGCAACTGAGACTAACTCAGACACACATGAGTTGGATAACACAAATGCCATGTCTACCATGCATAAGTTGCCTATTGTTAATCCTTCTCATAAAGCATGTGGTGTTTCTGATTGTATGTCTTGTGCTTTTAATCTGTTGTTTGCTTATTTTAATGGTAAGCATGTTTCTAATGATAAGACTACTCCTCGTCAGTATGTGAATAATAGAAAGCATGATAGGTCTAAGACTGCTAGTCCTCCTAAAGCTAGAAAGGAGACATTTGTGCCTAAGCCTAAACAGAAATTTGATAAGGCTGTTTTAAAGGTCAAATGTTCAGTCATTGAGAATGTTGAGAATAGTGAAATTAAGAATGTTGTTTTGCCTGATAAAGGCCAATTTTACAAGTATGCCGGACCCAGCCAAGCTTGGGTTCCGAAGAAGTTCTAATCCATTTGTATTGCAGGGCATTAAACAGGTACAACCGGTAGTGTGGATTCTTGACAGCGGATCGTCAAGACATATGACCGGAGATAGAGCCCTGCTATCAAATGTGGTTGAGAAAGCTGGCCCAGTGGTTACCTTTGGAGATAACAGCAAAGGTTTAACGGAGGGATATGGTTGTTTGCTAGCTGGAAATGTTATCATTGAAAATGTATATGTTGTGCAAGGACTTGAACACAATCTGCTTAGCATTAGTCAGTTCTATGACAACGGCTACAATGTTTTATTCGACAAGCTGAAGTGTCAGATTCTGCACAAGAAAAGTGAAAAACCCTCCTTAATGGGAATCCGGAAAGGAAATCTGTTCGTAGCTGACATGAACTCTGGAAGCAATCTTGAAGTCAATTGTTTCTATGCAAAGGCATCGTCAGATGAGAGTTGGCTATGGCACAAGAGACTTTCCCATCTCAATTTCAAAACAATGAATTCTCTTATCAAAAGAGAATTGGTAAGAGGTCTGCCTCAGCTGGAATTCTCTCCAGGAGGACTATGTGAGGCTTTCCAGAAAGGAAAGTCAAAGAAAGCAAGTCACAAAGGCACTGACACATCTTCCATAACTGGTGTTCTGCAATTATTGCACATGGATTTATTTGGTCCAGTTAATATCCTTTCTATGTCAAAGAAGTGTTACTGTCTTGTGATAGTTGATGACTATTCCAAGTATACATGGGTTTTATTTCTTCACTCTAAGGATGAAACACCACAAGTTGTGATTGATCATATCAAGATGATTGAGTTAGATTCTAACGTCCCTGTTAGAGCAATAAGGTCAGATAATGGAACAGAATTCAAGAATGCACTTCTCAATGAATTCTGTACAGACAAAGGGATTACCAGACAATTTTCAGCTCCTAGAACCCCTCAGTAAAATGGAGTGGTAGAAAGGAAGAATCGTACATTGATTGAAGCTGCAAGAACGATGTTAAGTGAATCAGGTCTTCCAATGTACTTTTGGGCTGAAGCTGTCAATACTGCATGTTATACTCAGAATCGAACTCTAATCAACAAAGACTTCATGAAAACTCCTTATGAGATTTTGAATGAACAGAAACCTTCTATCAAATACTTTCATGTATTTGGTGCCAGATGCTTCGTGCTCAAGGATGGAGATGATCGTCGTGGTAAGTTCGAGGCAAAGGCATATGAGGGTATTTTTGTTGGATATGGAAGAAGATCATATAGAGTGTATATCATTGATCAACACAAAGTAACTGAAAGTGTCAATGTTACATTTGATGACACTAAACTCCCTAGTATCCAAACTGAAGATCCTTCTGAGAAACTAAAGTTTGATGATACGTCAGATTCAGAATCAGAACATGGTCAAGAACCTGAGGTTGTTGCTGGTGAAGAACCTGTTAATCCTGATGATACTCAAGGTAATAGTGATGGAAAATTTGGCAACAATGGAGATACCACTGCTACTGACGAAGAATCTTCAAGTCAACATGGCAACAACTCAGGGGGAGATGCTGAAGGATCATCTAGTAGGACACAACATCACAATGAATTTCAAGGCGAATCATCAAGATCAAATCTTCCAAGACAGACTGTCTGGAATAAAGCTCACCCTTTTGAGTTGATTATTGGTGATCCAGATGTTGGAGTCAGAACTAGACGTGCTACTCAAAATGAGTGTCTGTTCTCAGGATTTCTTTCTGAAATGGAACCTAAGAAAATTGAAGAAGCACTGACTGATCCAGATTGGGTGATTGCTATGCAAGATGAACTCAATCAGTTTGAAAGTCAACAAGTCTGGAAACTGGTACCTAGACCTGTACACAAGAAAGCTGTTGGTACTAGGTGGGTATTCAGGAATAAACTAGATGAAGATGGTGTGGTTACAAGAAACAAGGCAAGACTGGTAGCTAAAGGGTATTCTCAAGCTGAAGGCATTGATTATGATGAAACCTATGCTCCAGTGGCTAGACTTGAGGCCATCAGGATATTTCTGGCATTCGCAGCATTTTCAAACTTTAAAGTTTATCAAATGGATGTCAAGAGCGCCTTTCTGAATGGAAAGCTGGATGAAGAGGTATATGTAGAGCAACCTCCTGGTTTTGAAGATCCAGATCATTTGGATTTTGTCTTCTTTCTTTTCAAGGCTATCTATGGGCTAAAACAGTCTCCAAGAAAATGGTATGACACTCTCTCTGAATTTCTTATTGAAAATAGCTTTATTAGAGGTGTCATAGACAAAACTCTCTTTTCTAAAAAACATAAGAATGATACTATATTAGTCCAAGTCTATGTGGATGATATAATATTTGGGTCTACTAATGATAATCTCTATAAGAGATTTGCTAAGTTAATGCACAGCAAGTTTGAAATGAGCATGATGGGAGAGCTGAAGTTCTTTCTTGGATTACAAGTAAATCAAAGGTTAGATGGAACATTTATTTGTCAATCCAAGTATCTCAAGGAACTCCTTAAAAAGTACAATCTAGAGGATTCTGCATCAGCAAGGACTCCATCAACTACAGCTGTCAAGCTTGGACCATGTGAAAACTCCATTAAGGTAGATGTCACAAGCTACAGAGGTATGATTGGCTCGTTACTCTATCTTACTGCAAGTAGACCAGATATTATGTATGCTACATGTTTATGTGCAAGGTTCCAAGCGGATCCTAGAGATATTCATCTCGTTGCTGTTAAACGAATCTTAAGATATCTTAAGGGAACACCAAATCTAGGTATTTGGTACCCTAAAGAATCTGGTTTTAACCTTGTCGGATATACAGATTCAGATTATGCAGGAAGTGTTGTTGATAGGAAAAGCACCTCAGGAAGTTGTCAATTCCTAGGAAGCAGGCTAGTCTCATGGTACAGCAAGAAACAGCAAACAGTTTCCAACTCAACGGCCGAGGCTGAATATATTGCTGCTGGAAGCTGCTGTGCTCAGATCTTGTGGATTAGGAACCAACTACGAGACTATGGCTCTGTATTGAACAAGATTCCTATTTTATGTGACAACACAAGTGCAATAGCCATCACCAACAACCCTGTGCAGCACTCGAGGACAAAACACATTGACATCAGGTATCATTTTATTAGAGAGCACGTCATGAATGGTACTGTTGAACTATTTTTTGTTCCAACAGAAGAACAAATAGCAGATATTTTCACTAAACCACTTGACGAATCCACATTTACCAGATTAGTTGGTAAATTGGGCATGTTGAATAGTTTTAGTGATTAATTTAGTTAATATCTGAGATCTGTTCTTAAATGAATTTACAAATTTATTTTATCATTTTATCATATTTCTTGCTTATTTCTATGTAATAGATATTATCTTATCTATTTTTATTTTCCCTTCTTGTTAATTTAAAATATCTCAGAATATTTTATTTTTATTTTCTCTAAAAATATTTTTCTATGAATTTTATTTGCTAAAATTCAACAGAAATCTATTTTTGAAATAAAAATAATTAATTCTGTAAATATTATAAGTCTGTATTTCAGTTTTACTATTTTGTAAATATTTTCTAATATTTTTACTAAGTTAAATAAGTCTTTTTAAATTTATAAATGTGTGTGTTTCTGTGTTTAAAGCTGGTATGACAATCGGCAAGACAATTGAAATTGTCTTGCTGAAAGTCATTTCAGTTCAAATTTTGTTATTATGTTATTCAGTATAGTTTTATACTGGCAAGACAATCGGTATGACTATCAATTGTCTTGCCAGTTTTAAACCATATATATAATTAGTTTCCTTTTATTATTATACTGGTATGACAATCGGTATGACTATCAGATTGTCATACCAGTTATAATTTTAGTATTTATTCTATTGTTTTTCTTTCTCCTTCTTTTGCCTGGTATGACAATCGGTATGACAATCCCGGATTGTCATACCAGCTGTAATATAAAGGCATCTGTTTGTTCTTTTTTAAACCATTTCAACAGTTCAGTTCGTTTCAAAAAAAATCGAACAGTTTTTCTTCTTAATTTTCTCTCTTCTCTCTCTTCGAACCAAAACCTTAGAACTGCTCTTTCCTTGCTCGAGTTTTTACTCAGCAAACTGATTCATCACTTTGTGATATATACATACAAGTATATATATACAGAGGTGCTGTTGGATTTTTATTAAAAAAAAATTATATTAAAACGCAAAATCAAATAAAAATCAATTTGCCCCTTCAAATTCAATTTGTGGTTGTTGATTTTGAACTTTTTATTTTTAATTTTAATTTCTGATTTGTGTCTTTTGGCTTTTCAACTGCTTTTGTGAGTTAAGAATTTTAACGAGATACATTTCTGTCTAAATTTTTCGATTATAATTAATTTAATTCGAATTATTAAATTAATTTAATTAATTCGAATTTTCTTAATATTATTCTTAAAATTCTGAAAAGCGTGTGTCTTATTATTATTTTAAAAAATGGCTCTCAATTTCCAAATTGTCGCGCATAATCAGGTTGGTTATTTTAATCCAGAAAAATATGATGTTGAAAAATTTAAGCCATGGATTAGATTTTTAAATGACCATTCGATTGTTAGCTCTGCTATTAAATCAAATATGATTTTAAACGTCGATCTACTTAGACTGATTTGCACAACTTCTACTGTGGCCGATGATTCAAAATCTTTTTCATTCACCGTCGCAAACACACAGTATGTAGTTGATGAAACAGTCGTCAATCGTGCGTTAAATTTTCCACTAGACAATTTCTGTAATTTACCCTCTGAAAATGATATCACAAATTTTTTCAATGCTATTCACTATCAGGGGGTGATCAATTTAACCAAACTTTCTAAATCAAATTTGGTGTCTGAATGGGATATTTTCTTCGATACACTTTCCAAAGTGTTTGCCAACTGCACAAAATCCAATTTTCATAACATCACTTCCACTCTGCAGTATATTGGTCTTGCGGTTATTTTCAATCAAAGGAACAATTTTGGCAAACTACTTTTTCCCATTCTCTTGAGACGTCTAACTTCTGCTTTACGTGATCATTCTACAAATCGTAGGGTATCATGTTACTATGCTCGTTTTCTCATGCTTATAGCAGATCATCTACTCACACCTGAACACAAAGCCCTTTTTGCTAACTCTGCGGTAACCGAACCCCCTCCAGTTAGCAAAAAGATTTACACTCGCCAAGACACAACCTTCAAATTTATGCAAGTTCCAGTACTTGTATCTGCTTTCATGGCCAATTATATTCCCTTACCTATTTTCAATCTTCCCGGCCATGAACAGCAACCTCAACCTCCAGTGGTTCAAGCCACCCAGGCTCTTCCATTACAGGTAGTAATTCCTCACTCTCACTCTCTTCCTACTTCTGTTGAAAGACCCCCAGTGGTTGATAGGGCTGACCATGAAGTTGTAGAACCACAGCTTCAATCCCAGGTCATAGAGCCAAACACAGAGTCACATTCTATCTCAACCTCTCCCCCACTGTCTAAAATGTTACCCAGGAGGTTACTAGGAAGTAGTACATTGTTAAATATGAGTGAACCCTCAGCTCTGCCTCCTCCTAAGAAAAGAAGAACATATTCTGAGGCATCTGAAAGCCCATCCTTGTCCTCCCAACAGGACATGGACTTTGAAATGGCCAATGAAAAGTTACTAGAGGCATTCTCTCAACAGGATGCATCTATTGAAATTCGCCATAGGGCCATGGCATCTTGTACTGAGTCAAGCACAATTCCATTACTCACAATGGAACCATACACTTCCCCAGATCATACTCAGGACACACAGCGAGGAGTGCACGTAGAGTCGGTTACAGTGCCTGCCATAGTTACGGCAGAAGAGCAGTCACATGCTTCTGAGGGAAAATCTGACTCTCAGCCACCTTTAATAGAGTCATTTTCTCCCCTCCCAGATCCAACACCTCTGGCTCCCTTATGGGATTCTCCACTCGCAGATTTATCTGGAGAAAGTGGAGGGCAACTCGGTCAATCTACCCCTGAAGCAATTCAGACATCTATTCCAAAAGATTTGATAGTATTGACTGAGGATCGGGACTCGCGAATTCCCATTGCACCACCACTGACCTCTCTTGAAGAGGCTAGGGTGATTTTTAATGCAGGTACAGAAGAACAGCAACTGGAAGACTCCTCACGAGCAATTATATTGAGAGAAACACATGCACGTGAGATGAGTGAACCAAACACGAGTGAAATTCAGGTGAGAGCACACACAGACACTGATACTGTAAACCTGTTAGCTCAGATTGCTGCCCTAAAAGAAGAACTTGCTAAAAGTCAAGCTGAAGCTCAAGCATTCAAAGCACAAGTGGTTGAACGGTCTTCTTCTTCCACCTCTGTCAACAATCAGCTTGCAATCATAAGGAATGACATCTCAGATCTAAAGGCTACTGTAATACCAAAGCTCATTTCTATTCAGGACACTCCAACTTTATCAGCTGATGACATATCCAACTTCTGCTCTCTACATACAAGAATGACTTCTCTTGAAGACCTCGTTGAGATGAATCATTCACTGGACTCCTCAAGATTTCTAAAGATAGAGACGGGCATGGAACATCTCAATGAAGGGATAAAGCACCTATATTACATGATCAAGAATTCTCATTGCCCTAATGAAGAACAAAGAGCTTATTTTGAAGGACCGTCTGGTGGAGGATCAGGCTCTGGAGGTGATGGAAGTTCCAAAGGAAGGTCAGTAGAGGATCCCTCAACTAAGGGGGAGAAGAAAGGGAGTAGTGCCAAAGGGAAGGAAAAAGATACCTCTGCTGGAGATAAAGGAAAGGCTGATGATGTCTACTACAGTGGAGAACAGGATGACTTTGATATTTTTGACATTCCCACTGAACCAGTTCAGGAAGATAAAGATGGGTTATTTGAAGCTGAAGAGGAAAGTGATTTTGAAGATTGGGAAGAGGAAGATACAGTGGATCCTATGTTTGAGAAAGAATTTCAGAAGGAGTAGTCAGAGATGAAAAGAAAAGAAGCTGAACTCAAGAAGGTCTCTCAGATCATTGACAGGAGGAAAGACATACAAAGAACAGAAACTCTTCAAAAGCAACGTCTTCATGACATTAAGGCTCAAGAAAGGAGAAGAGATGTCAGACTAAAGATTGGTGAAAAATGGGATGAAGCTAGGAGAGTACTCGATATGCCTCAGCTGAACACTAACAATGATAGGCAGTTCTTACATCTTCTTGACAAGATGGAAATCTCAAATCCTAACAATGACATGTACATGAATGCTATCAAAACTGAAGTCTCAAGGATCACAACTGCTTTTGATAGATCCCTAAATGAGATGAGCATTTTTGTATATTGTCAGAATGAAGGATCATTCAAGGTGTCACTTCATCTATTTGAGAATCGTTCTTTGTCAGAGATTTGGGTTCTTTTAAACAAAGTCAAAAGAAGCTCAGAATTGAATGAAGTTCTTCGAGAAAGGCTTAAAGAGTTTGCCAGCAGGGCTAGTCCTCAAGTGGTCAACAATCCTCATCAGGTGAGATTCTTTAAGTCTGATTGTCTTCAAATCTGTCAGCTAGATGTACAATCTCTTAAAGACTACTCAGCTAAGCATCTGGTCTGGATGGAACATCATTTGAGAACTGCTGGATATTCATCCATGTTGAAGACTCAAGCTGCTGACTTGATTCAAGCTTATTGTGAAAAGAATGTTAAAAGGTACAATCAACTCAAGAATAAGCTGAAGTCAGTTGGAGTTCAACCAGTCAGACCTGCAAGCTTCACTTCAGAAAAGGATCGTGTCTTTGACAAGGAATTGCTTCAAGATTTAGAAGAAGGTGAAGTCAGAAGAGAAGACAACTGAACTCAATTAGCTCAAAACTCAATGTAATATGATTAGAGCTTTATGAATCAAGATAGTCTAATGTAGTTATATGTTCAGGCTAGAGGAACATCTATCTTGTATTCACTTGTAAATTTCATTTGGAATCTGGAAAATGTTAAATATAATCCAGAACTTTTCTGCTATTTACTTTACATTACTGTTTATATCTTTTTCTTATTTGTTAGTTGAGTTATCCTCTAGGTATTTGTTGTTATTGTCTAACAAGCAAATAGGGGGAGATTGAAAGGCATATGTCATAGCCTACTCGTTTATTCGAGTATTTAACTCAACTCAAATAAGAATGTAATAAGTAAATAGTGGATCTATCATCAGAGAGATCTCACAAAGTAACATCTGTCAAAGAATAAAGAAACATTGTTCATCTGCAGACTTGAAGATTCACTGGAAGAAGTTCAAGAATTTGATCATGCCTCAGTGATATAAATCAAGATCGTGGATTTAATCAAGTGATAGAGATCTCGTCATGGTATCATTTATTACAAGGATTCAATCAGAATATCAAAGTCAAGACATGAAGAAATGTCACCAAAGTTAGTCACTCATGAACCAGACAGTACATCGAAATTCAGCATTGAAGTGGCGGAATTGATTCATAAGTCTCAGTGACTTTCAGAAGATTGTCAGAAGATCAATGGATGCTGCTCAGGATTAGTATTAATTCTCTATTAATTAATTAAGTCATATAATTTAATTAAGAAAATAAATTATATCTGCAAGGATTAATTTATTGATTAATTGAATTAAATTGATTAATTAATTTAGAATTAATATTAAGGATTTACAGAATTTTAATTGGTTAAAATCTGTTTTAATTCTAAAAAGACAACTAATTGTACTAGTATGACAATCGGTATGACAATTGATAGTCATACCGAAAGTCATGCTAATTCAGTTGACTGTCTTGATAAAATTATTATTTAGATTAAAATCACTTATTAATTCAGTAAGACAATTTCATTTGTACTACTATGACAATCGGTATGACAATTGATTGTCATACCGAAAGTCTTGCTAGTTCATTTTAATTGTCTTGCTAGCTTTAAAGATTGTCACACCGAAAGTCTTATTGGACAAAGGATTGTCATACCAGTTCATTAATCTCGGCTGTGTTGATTAAAAGAATCAGAAGCATCCAATTCAACACAACTAACAGAAAGCAATCAAACAGAACATACAGAAGAACAAAAAGAAAAAAGAAGCAGAAAAATATTACATCTCTTCTGCAACTTCAAGATCAATTTCTAGATTGTAAAGTTAAATCCAATCAACTAGAAATACTTATCTTGTTCTTGTGTATCAATCTAGCGGATTAAAATCCCTAGAACTTAATCTCAAATCGCATTTAGCATTTGATCTTTTAAGTACAAAAATAGAAAAAGTTCATGTCGAATTTATTCTAAATTTGTAATAATTGATTTGAGATTAATCCCTTGTAACCGATACCGTAGTTGTAACACCTTTCAAGTTTAATAAAAGTATTATTTAACTTGAATTTTGTTTCACAATTTTATTCCGCATTTTATTCGACTAAACGGTATTGTTTGCATTCAACCCCCCCTTCTACAAACAAATTGGGACCTAACAAACTGCAAACTTATATTCTTTAACCAGTCTATGCAGAATTCATTACACACTTACAACATAATCTATAAACTGTTGCAGTTAATTGTTATTTAACCTATAGTATTGTGATCTGTAAGCATATCTACTTTCCTAATAATTAGATAGTCTCTGTAGGATTAAGAGTATGAATTGAAATGGTTGTCAGTTTGAGGAAATCTAATATGATAAGTAATTTTGGTATAATAGAACTGAATGCAGTGATAAGAATCCATCTGTTTAAACTAACCATACAAAGTTAAAACTGAAAATGTTGTTAGCTAGGATCTTTGTATTGCCTAACATTCTGCAGGTATGAAGTAAAAATTTACTTCTAAGGTATGACAGGGAAGTCAAACAACACTCAAGGAATTCCAAATACAAGTCAGATCAGCCCAATTTCAAACTTTTCAGCCAAAGACAATCAGCAAGCCTTGCAGACATGAGATCTCAGGTAAGAAAGGTATGAAACTTCATTTTTTTTGCATCAAACCAACCCCAAAGAATCTATTTTTGGTTGCTCTGCTAAGGAAAAAATAGGTATAAATTCCACTTTCTATCTATTTAGCATTTTTTTACTAGAATAGCAAGCTTTAAAGTAACGGTAATACAAGGCTGCAATAAGAATGTAACAGTTAGTATCAGTCAAACCAAATAGATTGTATTAGAATATCAACTCTGTAAATTTCCTTTATGAAGTCGGATAGTAGGTATGATAAGAATATGGAAGTATATATTCACTGATTAGAATGTATTAGAAATAACTCTTGTAATATGCTCAAGTTTGCTAGAAAAGTTATATTAAAGTTTGATATGATTGTATTAATTCAAAAGCATCAACTATATTATATTAGTAAATCATGTGTAATATTATTGTTTTAACTCGAATGAAAGAACTCTAGTGTATGTAATCAGAGGATATAAATTAGTTAGTACTGTACTAATATTCTAAGCATCACTAAATATATATATCTCATGCTAAGAAACAGTTTGCGTATCACGGGTTCCTTATCTCTGCAAACGTAGAATTGTCTGTAGCGAGCCTCGAATATTTGCCTTTTTCAAAACAGTTTTGACATGCTATGTATATGAAAGATATAAAATCACTTGAAAACAAATGTACGTGCTATAGGTTGCTTCTAAAACTATGAGTATACTAGTTTATGCATGATTAAAAACACAAGTTTCTCAAGCAAATAGAAATAGCGAAATTCTTCCTAATTCTCTTTTCCAAAATCGCCGTACCCAACATGATACAATGATTGCCACAAATGTTCCAAGAACTTAGAATAACCAAACTACTATGATTAATTATTCTAACTGAAGATCAATCCTAACAATGTTTTAGTCATGGATCATCAGTTAACTTGTTACAATATGCATGCTTCAAATATCTCTTAAAATGAAAATGACTCGATCATATACTGTACTACCATTAAAACATATGATCTACTTTTTGAACTTCTTTTAAAAAGATAAAAGGAAGCAGAAATTGAATATTTTTATTTGAATGTTTAAATTCATCATAATATCTCTGCCATGATACATTCTTTTGTAATCTAATTAGTATGATAACATGCATCAAAATACCTGCAGCTAATTTTGATCAATATTTTAACATGCATGTGTTATGAAATATACATGGTCATGATACACTCTCTATTATGTAAAAACAAAAAGGAAATGAAGAAGTGTAACTAAGTTACTTAAATCCAGTTAAATGCCTAAATCTATATAATGTTCTTGCCATATATGTTTAAAAATAGGGCATCAAATTCTAAAGTTATATTCATGCCATGATAAAAATAATAATATTTTTTGGTTATCTTCCAAACAAAAGGGGAATAAAAATTAAGATCCTCACCTTTTAATTATTTTAAATTCTACTTAGACAAATTGGCATTTTCAGTACTTCAATATATTTCAATAAGATATCCAACAAAGTTTTTGCAGGAATAATCTTAAGAGAGGATTGAAGCTCAGTCCCATTAATGTATGTGCAAAAAAAAAAAATTTTAAAATATCATGCATACACCAAGGGGAAGCACACACTTGAAAATTTTAAAATTTATGTTTGTTTGGCAAATACCAAAAAGGGGAAGATTGAAAGGATATCTTCAATATGTTATTTATTTTGGTTTTTTTACGATTAAACATAAAATTTAAACATACGTAGATCCTCTCCATTAGGACATAAATTTAACTGATCCAAATCATAGTCAAATGGTTAAACTAGCAAAATTATTTTCAAGACTATTTATATAAAAACGATATTCCATTATTCTGAAATATCAAAATTATATTTTTATAGAATATATCTCTAAGATAATATGATCAAATAATAAAGATCAAGACATGATATTTTTTAGACCTCTGTTGCAACATCAATAAGGCAACAATCTCGAAAAAAGAATATATCAGAAATATTCTTTAGAAGTCTCGTGCTATATCAAAAAAAATTTACTCTTTGCTACAAAATATATTTTTACATCCATCAAAACGGTTTTTATTCAAATTTTATTAATATTCATTATTGAAATATTAATATCCGATTTTATAACCCATTCCATGTATACTTGAAGTAATTTTCTCTCATCTCGTAAAATCAGCATTTTTCGGAGAAAATTATTCAAAAAATACTCAAAAATATTTCCTACCATCCAAATATATTTTATAAATTAGAAAATATATTTTCAGTATATATTCAAGTCAAAAATTTGGTCAAAAGATCCAACTCTTTCGTTTCAAGACCAATGGCATTTTTACTCGGAAGACAAGGCTGACAGAATTGTTTTAAATCAAAATAAAATACTTCCAATTAATATAATGACTTGAAATTTGTTATAGATCATTTAAATGATATTTTCTGTGCATGGTAAAATTTTTGTAATATTTCGAGAATTTTGATCCGGGCATAAATTTCGAGACAGTTAGTCACACAGTTGACCACGTTTGACATAGTTACCATTGACCAAGGTTGACCAAAACTTTTAGGACATCATTTTATAGTATTTACATAATTATTATATTTTCTATGGTATTTATTTAAGAGTTTTAAGATGGTCATATTTAATGATGTTTAATGCTTAATTAAATGATTAAAAGAAAAAGGTAAAATATATTTAATCAAATAAATCAGCTGAGTTTTGGAGCTCCATAAACTTGTTTGTCTTATATGACAAGTCGCAAAGAAACACAACTAATACACTTTGCTTTCCAAGTCATCAATCCATGCCACTTCCATCATCCACCATCCATTCTCCTTAAATCTCAACAATTCAAACTACCTAACTTCTCCTATAAATAAACCTCCACCCCAACCCATTCTAACTAAGCTAAAGAGCCATACAATTTCTGAGATTTTTCCAAGAATTATCTCTCTTCATCTCTTTCAAATTCTAAACACATACTTACTCTAAAAAACCTTCTCTCTCCTAGATATATATAAAAATATATACAAGGTTTTTGATATACAAGCTTAGCTTCACCCAACCAAACTTGTTCCCACCAAGTGAGCTCATCCACTACCACTCTCCGGCCTCCTGAAGGGCTGCCCAAATTCGACCAAAGTGTCAAAATTCGGCCGAACCTCCGGCGAATTTTTCTGGTGAACTTTTCCAACCATTTTCCAAAAGTGGTAATTGTTAGCTTCTTATTTGAGTTTCTTTTATTTGAGCTTTGTACTTAAATCGATAAATAGTAAACTTCGTAATCATCCGTCTAAACTTCAAAAACACAAATCCAAAGTTAATTACTTGCACTTCTTTTATCTCGATCTTGGCTTATATAGAAGCTATAAATTGTGCATGAAGTTAAAAATATACTTTGGCTCTATAATTGTCAAAATATAAGTATACTAAAATCCTTAAGCCAACGAGCTTAAAGGATAGTTGTTATTCCCTAACAATACAACAAGAATTACAGAAGGGGGTTGAATGTAATTCTGACTCCTTTTCTTGATTTTAAAAATGTTCTAACTTAATACATATAACAGTGTTTGATTTGCTAAAGTGCGGAATAGAAAGATAATTGAAATCAAAGCACTAGGTAATAAAACACAAGTTTTAAACTTTATGGTGGATTTGAATGTATCCACCAGATATATATATATATATATATATATATATATATATTTTGAGAACTCTGTGAAGCTTTGAGTAGCTCACAGCTGCTTTACAAGTTGAACAAAAAACTACAGAGAAATTTTTACAAGTATAGCCTTATCTGTTTCTCTGAAAAATGTATTTGCTTAGTTAAAAATGTTTTACTTGATACTCTTGATTTATATATCACCAAGTTACATGATAGTAAGACAAGATAATAAAATAAAATATATCTAGTCTAACTTCATGCTGCTTCACTACTCTATTCCAGCATCTTTGAATATCTTCATATTTGCATGGAAATGGTAATGCTTCTTTGTTCTCAAAATCATGCTTAACAGGCTGTCACATTCCTTTTACAAACACCCAACGCATGTGATTGTGTTGTCACTGTCAACAGCTATTTTGAATTTCATCATCCGTCGGGACTATGTTGGTCATCGGTCGGGAGCTTTGTTGATCATCCGTCGGGAGTCTTGTAGATCATCCGTCGGGAGTCTAACTACCACTTGACTCTATTTCACTTATAGAGAATTACAAGACATTTCATATTTATAATTAGTCAACCTATTATGCATATCAATCTAGTAGTCAACATGACTTAGAGAACCCCACATAATCTACCAGACTAAAATATCTTGTTTGTAGAAATGAGCTATAGTACTTATTTGTTACATAAGCTGCACTCTCGATGGATGTCAAATTGTTATCCGTCGGGACTATAAAGTTCATCCGTTGGGACTATGTTAGATCATCCGTCGAGAGCTATAAATTTTCACTAAGTTAAATCTACTAAGGTATTTTGCTTAACTTATCATCAAGTTTACAACATATTCCTTACAATCACCCCCAATTTATGTATACTAGAGTTGCAGCCATAAATTAAGAGAAACTTGATGATAACAAAATACCCCAAAAATACAGATAAAAAATAGTAGATAAAACTGATAAGTGCTACAATTTTATTAAAAATTGAACAAAGCAAAGTGTATAAAGAGTTCTCATAATCATTATCAAGGTGCTCCTCTAGTCTGAGCAGATGATTCTATTTCCTTGATTGTCTGAATTTCTTCCCAAGCTTCCTGTTGTTTTCTTTTATTTGATTCTGGAGTTGTCTGTGGAATTCAAGTTCATCAGCTTCGGATAGATCCAGCTTTTCTTGTATTTCTAATAGAGTCTCATTGCTAGAGATACTCAATTGGTCATCCAGTTTGAAGAATCTTCTAACACCCTTATCATCCATGAATTCCATCAGCCAAAAAGGCCTCAGATGCACTCTTTTTCCTGCGAAGGGAATTGATAGACTTTTTGGAAGTGCATATTTGGCTCTATTGCTCCTTAGATCTTCTATTTTCTTTAGGACTAATCTCCTTATAGTCACATTAAATCCAAAGTTCTTATTGAAGGATGAGTATACCTTTATCAGTACAAATTGGCTTTCTTGAAGAATCTTGTGAAGTGGTCATGTGATTTCTTTCCCTCCCTTGTACTTGAACATCAACCTTTTAGGAAGATTTCTATGAGCATCAATCGCTCTTACTTCTTCCAATTCATCCAAGTAGAGTTCTATTTCAGAAAACTCCTTGATGTCACAGATGTATAAGAGATATTCATTGTTGACTGTAGGTTGAGATTTGGTTAGGGTCTTGGACCTGAAAGTCACAGGCTTCACTGTGGCGCCCTCCAAATCCGGGTCAGAAGTTTAGGGTCCACACACACACACACACCTTATTTATAACATGCTTATAACAATAATAAAGATAATAATAATATGCAGTGACCCTACTTACCAACTACCACGGATCCCAACAGGTTAAAGTATGCACACAAGCCACACATACACACTTATATTACAAACGCCCAATTCCCAACTATTCAAACTTACAACTGAATATTAAACATTATTACAAACTTTACAAACTTAAACTATCTCAAAAGCTGTCAGCTAGCTTGAATCGATCAACCTAGACCCCTAGCTCTCGCAATGGATTGGGGATCCTCGCTACCAACAGGTTCCTACTTAACAGGAAAAGAACATAAACAACATCGCACAAATGAGCTAACTAGCTCAGCAAGTCACATTGACAATACTGAGAATAAAATGATCAAGTGAAATAATTTGAGGCATCAAGTGAATAATGAATAATGATATAGAATTGGATATTATATTTTCATTTTAAAAACCAAGGTTAGGCTGCTGATCAGTCACGCACTAACCCCGAGCAAGGCACACAGCTCTGCTCTAATTACTGGATCCAAGGCACACATTGGCCTAACTTGACCACAAATCTGGTCTGACCACGAATCTTGTCCACAATTTTAAAAAACAATCCAATTCTATCACAATAACTGAATAAACAATGTAAAGCAATAACCAGAATCATAATCAACATGGGATATTTCAATCATGAGATGGGTTTCAAACTTCGCAAGGAAACAAATAGAAATTCCAAAGGATGGTTATCAGCTGGTGAAAGAATCAGATAGCAAAAGAATCAAAGTTTCAAGGTTAAAAGGGATTTGGTCTTTCAATGTATATGGTATAATGGTTTGAGTATATAAGAAAATATGGATTCAGTGTTCGATATTTAGTTTGTATGTATTTGTGGAGTAGTACCATATATTTGTGGTTCATATTCGGGTATTCAACAATCAATGGTTTAGAAAGAGTAAGGTTTACGGTTCAAAGATCAATAATTGGAATCAAGGTTTAGGGTTCAGTGCTTCAAAGCACTTGCAAAATAAAATAGAACTATCAGCTATTCACAATATATCTCGATAAAGTTCAGAACACTTGCCTGATATTAGACCGCTATATTTCACTAACTTCCAATCACAATCTCTTACTCCTCGACTACTTGCTTCCCTTTCCTACGCCTGGCCTCTTCTGTTCATATATTATAAGTATCTATCAGTACTCAACTTATACGATTCTATTTGGTATACACTTCTATCTACCCTTCATTTTACCCAAATCCGATTAACGGATTGAAAGTTATTCTAAAAATAAGTAAACACTGATCACATAATCCGACAGTCAAACAAACAAGTCACATATAACACATATCACATCAAACAATCAATGAAATTTCATTTATAAGGAAGTCTCGGGTCATAAACAGTCTTTCGGTTATTTAATATGATTTTTAACACATTTTTTGGAGTTAAAACGGGTCGTTGGATGAATTTTAAAGCAATAAACAGGGTTCGGTTGGCCAAATCTGGCTTCAAAATAATTTTATAATAATTATCGAGCCTTGAAAATGATTTATAATAATATTTTAAAGTTCAAAAATATTTTTAGGAATTTTTAAATCATTTAAAAATAATTAAATCTAATTAAATAATCAATTAAAATCAATTAATAAATAATTAAACAAATTAGTCAATAAATATTTAAATTAATTAATTAATTAATCAATTAATTATTAATTAAAATTAATTAACTAAGTAATTTAGATTTATTTTTGAATTAAAAATGAATTTTGGAATTAAAATAAATGATTTTTAGAATTTTAAAATAATTAAAACTATTTTCAAAAATCATTTTATAAAAAGAAATTCTATTTTTGAAAATATTTAAAACAGAAATCCTAATGTTAAAAGTTTTGTAAACAGAAATCTTGTTTTTAAACACTTTTAAAACATAGGGACTAAACTGTAAGGTTGATCAAACTACAGGGGTCAAACTATAGTTTGACCACCATTTTCAACCAGTCGCCAACGTCTCCATTGTCGGCGACTTCAAGCTTTCTGGCAAGCTTAAGTACGCCCCAGAAACACGAAAGAATAACGGGGAATTGTAGATTACGACATCAGGAACTTATTTATGCAATTCAATCGATCAAACAAGCCATAAATAAACCGTAATAATCCGGGGAAAACTCGCCGCCAGTGAGTTTATATAAAATCCGGCGAAAACTTTAAAAGATAACTTCGTTCAAACCAGGAATCGTCTGTTAACAAGCTATACATGAATCGATTCTAAATTCCAAGGGGAACAAAACCTACTAACTCCAACGTCTGTTAATCCCTAAATAAGAAACCCTTAATAATTAATCAAAAACATTCATATGAACATAAACCCTAATTTTTAAATTCGAGAATCAAACCCTAATTTGAACATGTTATTGAACTCCAAATTGATCATATGACATACCAAAATCATCAGGAGGAGAAGATCTACAACATGCAATCATCAAATCATACAAACAGTTGCTCGGACTCAAAATCCTAATTTTAATTTCAAGAAATTGGAATATAAATAATTAAATCGGAAAATACCTTTGAAATTTGCAGTGAAACTGATGGAATATTTGGATTCTATATTTCAATAGCTTCGTTTTGAGTATATGAACGCCAAAATTTGATATCGGTAACGCCTCTGGATTTGAGTTTGATTATGAAGAACGAAATATAAATATAGTATTTTCTCTATTTTATAAAGATTTTACTGGTTTGCAAATGATTTTCAGTACGGAAATGATTACGGTAAAGGCTATTTATATTTACGGAAAATAAGTATCCCGTTGGATCATTCCGGATATAAAATAGTACGTTTATTTATAAAAACAGATCCAAACGGTACCGGTTTTCGGGATAATTATCCAAATTTGTACAATTTGTACTGCGGTCTTGGTCTCAACGCTAGGTTATATGTTTTACGAGGTGATAATTATAATAGTTTAATAAAAAGATCATGTTTATCGAAAATACGAGTTTTATTGATTACCGAAACGAATTTTGTATCGTAAATATTGTGCCGGGACCCGCACAGGACAAACCGTACGCCGGATCGAAAAAGTCGAAACATGGAAAATGCTTGGAATATTGCAATTAGGTTAGGAAGGAGTTTTCGGAAGAGTTTCGGGTTATAAAAACATAAAAACGGTGAGGTCGGCTGGTTCCCGATTATATAAAATAGTTTATAAATACTTAGAAAAAGAAATTATTAAATCCATAAATTTCCTATAAAACCATAAATCATCATAAAAATAATCAGGAAGATATTACAATTATATATATATATATATTATTTTGGACATATAAAAAATAAAATACTCAATTTATGTTATTTTTAAACATCCAAACACATATACCACTTAACAAATAATTCACAGTATAAATACTGAATATGCATAATATTTATTTATTAGCAAAAATAATTACACGATATATCCCAGATATTACATCCTTCCCCCTTAAAAGGATTCTGTCCTCAGAATCTCCTAAGAAAACAAATGAGGGTACTTTTCTTTCATATCACTTTCTAACTCCCAAGTTGATTCTTCAACCTTTGGGTTTTTCCACAGTACTCTTACTAACTTTACCACTTTATTTCTTAACACTTTCTCTCTTTCTTCTAGAATCTCTATCGGACTCTCTATATATGACAAATCTGCTTGAAGTTCTATTGGCTCGTATTCGATTACATCCCTGAAGTCTGGATTATACTTCTTTAGCATCGATACGTGAAAAACATTGTGAATGTGCTCCATGTGCGGGGGGGTAATGCCAACTCGTAAGCTACTTTGCCAACACGCTTTAGAATCTCAAAAGGTCCGACATATCTAGGGCTCAATTTTCCTTTCTTCCCAAATCTTGTCAATCCTTTCCACGTCGATACTTTCCGCAATACTAGATTTCCTTCTCCGAATTCCATATCTTTCCTTGATTGATCTGCATACTTCCTCTGATGGTCTTGTGCTGCTATTAATCTCTTCTGGATCACTTCAACAACTTCCTTCGTCTGTTGCACTAATTCAGGTCCAAGTATTTTGTGTTCTCCTACTTCATCCCAATATACGGGAGATCGACATTTGCGTCCATAAAGAGCTTCATAGGGTGACATCCCAATACTGGCATGATAACTTTTGTTGTAAGAAAATTCTACCAAGGGTAAATGCTTATCCCAACTTCCTTTGAAATCAATAGCACAAACACGTAACATGTCTTCGATTGTCTGGATTTTTCGTTTACTTTGGCCGTCCGTTTGTGGATGGTAAGCCGTACTCATATTCAGTTTCGTTTCTAAACATTCTTAAAAACTCTTCCAAAATCTCGAATTTAACCTCGGATCTCGATCGGATACGATAGACACAGGAACTCCATGACGAACTACGATTTCTTTCAGGTACATATGGACTAACTTGTATAGTGAAAATCTTTCATTTATAGGCAGAAAATGAGCTGACTTGGTAAGTCTGTCCACTATAACCCAAATGGCATCATGATTAGCTTTTCTTCTTGGTAATCCGACTATGAAATCCATGGTAATGTATTCCCATTTCCATTCTGGAATCTCTAATGGCTGCGACAATCCACTTGGTCTCTGGTGCTCTGCTTTAACTTTTGGACATGTATAACATCTGCTAACCCATTCTCCAATTTCCCTCTTCATATCTGGCCGCCAATAATTTTCCTTTAAATCTCTGTACATCTTAGTACTCCATGGGTGGATTGAATACCTTGAATTATGTGCTTCCTGTAAAATTTCATTCTTCAACTGCGTTACAGGTGGAATCCAAATTCTAGAAGAAAACCTAAGAATACCTTGATCATCCTTTTGCGTGCACAATTCCTCACCTACCAAACGATTAATGTCCTGATCCATTATCTCCTCTTGACACTTCCTTATGTTCTCTAACAACTCCGGCTGGAAAGTCATACTATACACTTTCGCTTCATCAGGCTTGCAAACTCTGATTTCCAATTCCAGTTTCTGAAATTCCTTGTATATCTCTTCGGGTACTGATAACACGTTCAACTTCTCTTTTCGACTTAACGCATCCGCCACAACATTTGCTTTACCGGGATGATAGTTAATCGTGCAATCGTAATCTTTAATCAACTCTAACCATCTTCTTTGTCTCATATTAAGCTCCTTTTATGTGAATATGTACTTCAAGCTTTTGTGATCCATATAAATCTCAAATTTTTCTCCATATAGATTATGTCTCCAAATCTTCAAAGCGAATACTATGGCTGCTAGCTCCAAATCATGAGTATGATACTTTTGTTCGCGTGGTTTCAGTTGCATTGATGCATACGCAATAACCTTATCGTGCTGCATCAGAACACATCCGAGTCTTTTATGAGAAGCATCTCTATAGATCACGAAATTCCCTTGGTCATCTGGAAGTGACAAAACATGTGTTGTAATTAATCTCCACTTTAATTCATGAAAACTTTCTTCATATTTATCGTTCCATATAAACTTTTCATTCTTCCGTGTAAGCTTTGTCAATGGTGTTGCAATTCTTGAGAAGTTTTGAACAAATCGGCGATAATATCCCACTAATCCCAAGAAACTTCTTACCTCTGTCGGTGTTTTTGGCCTTTCCCAATTTTTAATTGCTTCGATCTTTGCTGGGTCAACTTTGATCCCTTCATTACTGACTATGTGTCCTAATAACTGAACTTCCTGTAGCCAAAACTCACACTTCGAGAATTTAGTATATAACTTTTTCTTCCTTAAAATCTCCAAAGCTGTCCTCAAATGTTCTGCATGATCCTCTTCTGTCTTTGAATAAATTAAAATATCATCTATAAATACAATAACAAACTTGTCCAAGTATTCCTTGAAAATTCTGTTCATCAAGTCCATGAATGTTGTCGGGGCATTGGTTAATCCAAAATACATTAATAAAAATTCATAATGTCCGTACCTTGTTCGGAAAGCTATCTTTGGTATATCCTATGGCTTGATCTTTAGCTGGTGGTATCCCGATCTCAGATCAATCTTGGAGAAGTACTTGGCTCCTTTTAATTGGTCGAACAAATCATCAATTCTAGGTAACGGATACTTGTTCTTAATTGTAAGCTTGTTGAGCTCCCGATAATCGATGCACAGTCTCATGCTTCCATCCTTCTTCTTGACAAATAGTACCCGTGCACCCCACGGGGACACACTGGGTCTGATTACTCCTTTCATTAACAACTCTTGCAATTGCTTTGCTAGTTCCTTCATCTCAACGGGCGCCATTCTATACGGGGCCTTGGATACTGGTTCCGTTCTAAGTGCTAAGTCGGTCGTAAACTCAATTTCTCTATCTGGAGGGAGTCCTGGTAACTCATCGGGAAACACGTCTGGAAATTCATTGACTACTGGAATATCTTCAAGTTTTGCTAGCTCCTGACTTCTATCAATCACATATGCAACAAAATGCTCGCATCCTTGTCATGGTAACTTTTTAGCTTGGATTATCGTTAAGAACTTCTTTGCTTGCTTCTGGCCCTTAAACGTTACTATCATTTCGTCTGACGTTTTCACCATTACCTTCTTATTTCGACAATCTATCTGGGCATCGTGCTTAGATAACCAATCCATTCCTAAGATAATGTCAAACTCTCCTAGCTTAAATGGTATCAAATCTACACAGAACTTATTACCAGAAATCTCAATTTCACAATTCCCATAAACATGATTACAGATACACGTTCTTGATTTGCTAATTCCACAGTCATTATTTCATTTAAATACTCAACTTGACAATTTAACTTACGAACAAAATCTTGAGAAATAAATGATCGAGTTTCTCCCGAATCTATTAACACTTTGGCACATAAAGAATTTACATTAAGCATACCTGCCACGACATCAGTATCCTGGATAGCGTCTTTTACCGACATATCAAAAAATCTAGCCCTTGGAGTCTCATTCACTGCTGGAGTAGATCCTATAATTCTCAATGCATTACCCACTGAGGCCGGTGTCTTGCAATCCCTGGCTATATGTCCTAGCTTCCCATATTTAAAGCATGTAAATCCAATGGCTGGAACCTTAATTGTTGGATTCCGAGTAGGCTGATCTTTGTTTACTGGCTCTCTCGCTGGCTGGTTGCGACACTCCCTTGAATAGTACCCTTTCTGATTACACTTGAAACAAACCACGTTCAACTTATTACAAACTCCTCAGTGCTTCTTCCTACATACCTGAAAATCTGAAAAAGTTAGCCTCAACTGATTCGGCTGATTCACATTGGTTGGACGGTTTCCTTGACCTCCGTCGCCTGCATTTTGCTTCTTGAAATTAAAATTTCTCCCTGGCTGGAACTTGCCCTTCTTAAAATTTGCAAACTTCCCTGGTTATGACTGTCCTTCATTCCCTTCAAACTTTCTCTTCTTACTTTCCTTTTCTTTCTGTGACATCTCACTCTCAGTTTCTGCAATCATGGCCTTCTATACAACTCCTGCATAGGTATCCAATTCAAATATGGCTGCCTTCCCTCTGATCCATGGCTTCAAACCTTGCTGGAATCTCTTGGCCTTCTTCCTGTCAGTATCCACATATGATGGCACATACCTCGATAACTTTTCAAACTTACTCTCATAATCAGCTACCGACATATTTCCTTGCTTTAACTCCAAAAACTTCAACTCCATCTGATCCTGAACAAACTGGGGAAAATATTTTTCTAAAAACAATTCCTTGAACCTCTCCCAAGTAATAACATCTGTACCTTCCAATGTCTTCATAGTTTCTCACCAAGAGGTGGCCTCATTCTTCAAATTATAACCTGCAAACTCAACCTTCTGTTCTTCTTTCACCTTAACTAAAGCAAACGACTTCTCTATTTTCTTTAGCCAAACATTCGCTTCAATTGGATCTAAGGAACCCTTGAATTTTGGTGGGTTCACCGCCTGAAAAGTTTTGAAAGTTACCTGGGGTTGGTCTGTCTTTGTCGTTGTTGAGTCAGGTGAACTATTTGTTGAGCAAGGATTTGAAGAATCTGGGCTACTGCTGGGTCTATAGGTCCTGGGTTTTCATTCTGGTTGGTATTATCTTGGTTGTTGTTGTTGTTGGTTTCTTCATTCTGGGTGTTGGTGCAGTTCTTTCTTCTGGGAGGCATTTTCTGTAAAGAATCAAACAACTTATTTAGCTTTTAAATCAAATTCTTTGCATAAAAGAAATGTTTTGTAAAACAGAAATATCTCTTTTTGTAAATAGTTGTAACAATTGAACTAAGTAAATTACATGCTTCTTTATAGAATGTAAACAGTTAGAGGGGTAGGGTACATGGTATCACAGGTGGTATAACTGGTGTAATAAGTAAAGTAAAGTAAAACAGGTGCAGTATTGTAAATGACAATGCTGGAAAGGAAAAGGTATTGATATATATATAGATCAAAAGTTTAGGTAGTACAAGTGTTAAAACGCTTCAGAAGTAAAAGCAAAAGTGTACAACAAACCTACTCACTAATCAACAGATCTAGTCTATAAATACAACCCAAAAGTCTACTGATACATACTACACACTACTGTACATACTAAACAACCACAACAGCACTGATCAACATCTCCATCTCTGTATCTCTGGCTCAAGGCAAGTCTGGACCTCCAATCTCCTCAAGCTCCTCTAGAACCCACTTAGGCCACTCCACAAGAAAATTAGAGGTGATATCCTCATGAGTAGCCTCAGCAATCCTCACGACAGCTGCTCTCCGAAACACCTGAAGCCTCTCTCTGAGTCGCCTCTCACCACTCCCGACATCTCTGGTATGCATGATGTGTAATAACTCCTAAATTTGACCCTGTAAGAATCGCTGCTCCATAAGGCAAGCCTTGAACTGATGATATGGGACATGATAGGAAGAGAACTGAAAAGGTACACCTGTAACTGAGTGACCAGTAAAAACTGAATCAGCAAGTTGGGGTCCTTTGATAGGCGGTCTCATGCCTGGGGGTGGAATGGCCTGCAGTGGTACCGGCTGCAACACAGGTGGAGGTAAAATAGCCAACACTGGTGGGACAACAAGACGTGGATCTGAAAATGGTTCTCCAACTGAGGTCTCTGAGTGATCAGCTGATATGGGAATGAAAGAGTCGGTCATCGCTGCTATCTAAAATCATATCGCAAAATAAGAATCTCGAACCACGACGTGAATCATATTAATACCTGTTATACCATTGCACTCGACCTCTTGACGTTCTATCTTTCTATTTCTTACTTCTAATCCTAACCCTCTACCCATTCCCGTCAACCTAGGCTTGTGTCAGTGACTTATAACTTGTAGCTCTGATACCAAACCTGTGGCGCCCTCCAAACCCGGGTCAGAAGTTTGGGGTCCATACACACACACCTTATTTATAACCTGCTTATAACAATAATAAAGATAATAATAATATGCAGTGACCCTACTTACCAACTACCACGGATTGTAACAGGTTAAAATATGCACACAAGCCACATACACACACATATATTACAAACGCCCAATTCCCAACTATTCAAACTTATAACTGAATATTAAACATTATTACAAACTTTATAAACTTAAACTATCCCAAAAGTTGTCAGCTAGCTTGACTCGATCAACATGGACCCTTAGCTCTTGCAATGGATTGGGGATCCTCGCTACCAACAGGTTCCTTCTTAACTGGAAAAGAACATAAACAACATCGCACAAATGAGCTAACTAGCTCAGCAAGTCACATTGACAATACTGAGAATAAAATGATTAAGTGAAATGATTTTAGGTATCAAGTGAACAATGAATAATGATATATAATTGGATATTATATCTTCATTTTAAAAACCAAGGTTAGGCTGCTGATCAGTCACGCACTAACCCCGAGCAAGGAACACAACTCTGCTCTAATTACTGGATCCAAGGTATACATTGGCCTAACTTGACCACCAATCTGGTCTGACCACGAATCTGGTCCACATTTTTTTATAAAATAATCCAATTCTATCACAATAACAGAATAAACAATGTAAAGCAATAACCAGAATCATAATCAATATGGGATATTTCAATCATGAGATGGGTTTCAATCTTGCAAGGAAATAAATAGGAATTCCAAAGGATGGCTATCATCTGGTGAAAGAATCGGATAACAAAAGAATTAAAGTATCAAGGTTAAAAGGGATTTGGTCTTTCAATGTATATGGTATAATGGTTTGAGTATATAAGCAAATCTGTATTCAATGTTCGGTATTTAGTTTGTATGTATTTGTGGAGTAGTATCATATATCTGTGGTTCGTATTTGAGTATTCAACAATCAATGGTTCAGAAAAAAATAAGGTTTATGATTCAAAGATCAATAATTGGAATCAAGGTTTAGGGTTCAGTGCTTCAAAGCACTTACAATATAAAATAGAACTATCAGTTATTCACAATATATCTCGAGAAAGTTCAGAACACTTGCCTGATATTAGACCGCTATACTTCACTAACTTCCAATCACAACTCTTACTCCTCGACTACTTGCTTCCCTTTCCTATTCCTTGCCTCTTTTGTTTATATATTATAAGTATCTATCAATACTCAACTTATACGATTCTATTCGATATACACTTCTATCTACCCTTCCTTTTACCCAAATCCGATTAACGGATTGAAAGTTATGCTAAAAACAAGTAAATACTGATCACATAGTCCGACAATCAAACAAACAAGTCACATATAACACATAGCACGTCAAAAAATCAATAAAATTTCATTTATAAGGAAGTCTTGGGTCATAAACAGTCTTTCAGGTATTTAATATGATTTTTAAAACATTTTTCGGATTCAAAACAGGTCGTTGGATGAATTTTAAAGCAATAAACAAGGTTCGGTTGGCAAATATGGCTTCAAAATAATTTTATAATAATTATCGAGCCTTGAAAACAATTTAAAATAATATTTTAAAGCTCGAAACTATTTTTCGGAATTTTTAAATCATTTAAAAATAATTAAATCCATTTAAATAATCTATTAAAATCAATTAATAAATAATTAAACTAATTAATCAATATATATTTAAATTAATTTATCAATTAATCAATTAATTATTAATTAACATTAATTAACTAAGTAATTTAGATTTATTTTTGAATTAAAAACGAATTTTTGAATTAAAATAAATGATTTTTAGAATTTTAAAATAATTAAAACTATTTTCAAATATCATTTTATAAAAATAAATTCTATTTTTGAAAATATTTAAAACATAAATCCTAATGTTAAACATTTTGTAAACAGAAATCTTGTTTTTAAAAACTTTTAAAACACAGGGACTAAACTGTAAGGTTGATGAAACTATAGGGGTCAAACTGTAGTTTGACCACCATCTTCAACCAGTCACCGGCGTCGCCATTGCCGGGGACTTCAAGCTTTTCGACAAGCTTAATTACGGCCCAGAATCACGAAAGAATATCGGGGAATTGTAGATTACGACATCAGGAACTTATTTATGCAATTCAATCCATCAAACAAGCCATAAATCAACAGTAATAATCAGGAGAAAACTCGCCGCCGGTGAGTTTAAATAAAATCCGGCGAAAACTTTAAAAGATAACTCCGTTCAAACCAGGAATCGTCTGTTAACAAGCTATACATGAATCGATTCTAAATTCCAAGGGGAACAAAACGCACTAACTCTCAACGTCTATTAATCCCTAAATAAGAAACCCTTAAAAATTAATCAAGAACATTCATATGAACATAACCCCTAATTTTTAAATTCGAAAATCAAACCCTAATTTGAACATGTTATTGAACTCCAAATTGATCATATGACATACCAAAATCATCAGGAAGAGAAGATCTACAACATGCAATCATCAAATCATACAAACAGTTGCTCGAACTCAAAATCCTAATTTTAATTTCAAGAAATTCGAATATAAATACGAAATATAAATATAGTATTTTCTCTGTTTTATAAAGATTTTACTGGTTTGCAAATTATTTTCGGTACAGAAATAATTACGGTAAAGGCTATTTATATTTACGGAAAATTAGTATCCCGTTGGATCATTCCAGATATAAAATAGTACGTTTATTTATAAAAACAGATCCAAACGGTACCTGTTTTCGGGATAATTATCCAAATATGTACAATTTCTACTACAGTCTTGGTCTCAGCTCCAGTTACACGTTTTACGAGGTGATAATTATAATAGTTTAATAAAAAGATCTCGGTTATCGAAAATACGAATTTTATTAATTACCGAAAGAATTTTGTATCGAAAATATTGCGCCAGGACCCGCACAGGACAAACCATATGCCGGATCGAAAAAGTCGAAACATGGAAAATGCTCGGAATATTGCAATTATATTAGGAAGGAGTTTTCGGAAGAGTTTCGGGTTACAAAAACGTAAAAATGGGTGAGGTCGTCTGGTTCCCGATTATATAAAATAGTTCATAAATACTCGGAAAAAGAAATTATTAAATCCATAAATTTCCTATAAAACCATAAATCATCATAAAAATAATCAGAAAGATATAAAAATTATCTATATTTTATTTTGGACATATAAAAATTGAAATATTCAATTTATATTATTTTTAAACATCCAAACACATATACCACTTAACAAATAATTTACAGGATAAATACTGAATATGCATAATATTTATTTATTAGCAAAAATAATTACACGATATATCCTAGATATTACATTCACTTTCTTGGTTGCTTTAATCTTTGTCTTCTTTGGCTTGTTGAAGATAGGTAAGTTGAGTTTAGGAATTGGCAAGTTTTCCCAGTCTATTGGCTCATCCTTGGAAATTATAGGTTCACCATGAAAGTTTTTTGTTGGATCTATCTTGAATTCCTCATGTACCACTGAGGGGTGGGATGTCTGAGTTGAAGTTGTAGACTGTTTGGGAATGTAGTCCTCCATTTCCTCATCACTAAAGTCCAATTTTCTTTTGGAGTGAAGCTTGTATCTGAATTTTCTTTTCTATGGAGGTTCAATTTGCATTTGTTGATCTTGAGCTTCAGTAATCACATGTGGTTTTTCAGAAATCTCAGTTATAGATTTGATAGCTTGAAGTTGGGCCAAGTTAGCAGCTTGCTTCTTCTTTTGTTTGAGCTTCTTAGCATCTAAAGCAGCCTGCTTCTTTTCTTGCTTGATCCTTTCTTTTTCTTCCTTCTTAGCTTCTAAAAACAGAGGGTGTCCAGCCACCACACAGATCTCTTTTCCATTCCTGTAAATTTTAGCAATTCTCTTCTTTTGAACTGAATCAGATGGATCTTTGTAAAATGCAATTGACCTTGCCAACAGCTTCTTTTCATCTGGTCTAGGTGTCTCAAACATAAGATCCACAAGGTTTTTATCTGAGAACTTTGAATAGTTCCTTTTAGGCCTCAGAATTAGGTTACCTTTTAGAGATTTGATGCATGAAGTTTGGCCTTTTTCCAAACTACCAAGACTTATTTCATTCACTGGGATTTGTGTGACTTGTGAGTGGTGATGAAAATTCTTGTCTGATTTTGTATCTGACCAAATTTCTTTTGAATATCTGCATCAATCTTTTTCTATTTATCATCTAGCTCCTTCTTAGCTACTGCTACATCAATCTTTGTCAGTTTGTCATTTAATTCCAATTTTGCTGCTGCTAGATTGATGAGATCAATGCTATCCATAGCTGGTGGCTTAGTGAAAGCAATTGCTTGAACAATTACTTTGCTGACTTGAATTTTGAGCAGATTCTCCCCCTCACTTGATGATCCTTTCTCCCCCTTTTTGTTAGCATCAAGTTATTGAGAAGAAGGGAGTTGTGCAGCCACCAACTGTTGGAGCAGAGAAGTTTGAGCTTCTTGATTTGCAAGTATGTTGGCCACTGACTTCTCCACATTAGACAACCTAGAGTCCATGGCCTCAACCTTTCTGTTTAGATCAGGTTCTTTTCTTAGCTTTTGAGCTATCTCAGTCATCGTAGTTCCTGGAAGTCTGGCATCCAACCTTGCCACACAATCTTGTTTGACTTCAGAAATTTCTTGCTTTATTTGATCCACACTTTGACTGTGTTAGAGAGCTTGAATCTTGTGCAGTTGTAGAGCTTCAAGATATGTTGTGAGTAATCTTTTAGTGCTGGCACTTGTGGATGCCTGAATTGCTGTTTGGGTGACATGAATTAGCTTGGATAAGGTGGATTGAAGATGTGAGTATGAACACTCTTTAGTCAGCATCCAGGAAGGAATATCTGCATCTCCCCCTGTTCTTATGTTATCATCCTCCACATCTTCACCATCATCCCCAAAAGAGTCTTCAGCCAATTCATGATCACTACTAGTTGTAGATGGCATAACAGTGATTGCATCCTTTTCCCTTTGTAGAGAAGCAGTTGTATGCACTAGGTTCAGCATCCTCATTGCCCTGTCCAACTAGAGTTTGATAAGCTGGAACATGATGAGTAAATGTCTCAGCATCCAGGGAGATAAAATCTATGACAACTTGATATTCTTGCTGAAATAGTCTCTTCCTTTCTGCATCACTAACATTCATTGACTCACTAGCAATGGTTTCCATCCTTATAACTCATGTACCTGCATTTCTCTCTTTTTCTCTCTTTTGTTGCATCAAGGGCTCCCCTTGGCTCACCACCCTCACACCCTCACCTTTTAAGGTGGAACTCCTCTCACTCTCTTTTTCCAGGATGGAAGAAATAGCCTGCATGAGTTCACTCTTTTCCTCTCCTTTTTCCTGGGAGCAACCCAGCCTCTCACTCATTTCACTCCCTTCCCTCAGCCCTAAGAGTGATTGTACAAGTACTAACTCATATAAACTTGTAACAATTGTTGAAATTTCAGTATGTGTAAAGAGTACCGACGGATGAGAAACATCCATCGGGGTAGTAGTTAGGATAGCCGACGGATGACTGTTGTTAGGCACATCTATCGGGATACAATCACGAACCGACGGATGAATAATATCCATCGAAATAGAAGAAATGAATGAGTTTGGAGTAGAAACTATTATGGATGCTGTGCAGATTGATGAAAGTTTAGGAACAGATGTTTCAACAGTTCCTGAAAGAATTGGCAAGTAAGCCAACAAATCATCCAAAAGATGATGCTCACTTACACTAGATTTTAGCTTCGCCAACAGAGTTAAAGAAGGAGAATCAGGTTTAAAGTGTTGATCATATCCACATCCAGATAATTTATGGGAGAGTTTGGTGTTTGTGATGCTTCTATTACTAAAAATTTTGGTTGTGACTCCGCATTTATTGAAGCCACATCAAACTGACTTTGAGATGGTACAGTGACTGAGTCTTTAGCTTCAGTTTGCACTATGTGTGTTTCCTGTGAATCTCCAAGGGTTTTAGATCTCTTCTTTCTAGCATAGGTTTGAGGTGAACTTGTGTCCCTTACCTTCTTGGCCTGTGCTCCTGGTTGGGAACTTGTTTCAATAGTAACATCCTTTTGAGAGGATGAGACTAGAGTTGAGCTAATTTCCTTATTAACTAACACAGTTTTTTGGGAAACTGTGGTGTGGCTAGGCTTGGGTACACTTACCTCACCAACCTTATCCTTAGGGTTTCTTTGATTTTTACCCTGTCCCTCACCTATCTCACCACCCTTCACACTCCCCTCTTTAGATTTGGTAGATTTTGCAACTGCTTTCTTTTGAGAGAAAACAGAGGGGGCTTTCTTTGTTTTGGATTTTGAAGTTTTTGGTTTGGTATCTTGGGTAGGCATTTGTTGGGTCATTGACACAGATGCCATAGCTACACTTAAAGGCAAAGAAATTTGTGAGGTTGGAAGAGTAGAGACAGTGGTGTTTACCTCATTTACCTGAGGGCCCTCTATGATTGGAAAGTAGAAGAGGGGCATCTCTTTGTGGTGACTTGCTCTGTTCAGATCTGCAATTATTCTCCTTTATTGAACCCAATAATCCAGTTTGTTGGTTGGCTTCTCAATAGCAATATTCTCAATAAGATGGTTAGCAAGAATCATAAAGAATCTAGCATTATAGACACTTTTACCTCTCTTATTAACTTCCCCTAACTTATAGCCTAATTCAAACATAACCATGTCATTGAAATTTGATAATTATTTGTAACTAACATAAAAAGCATGTTAAACATGGCAGTATTGACAAAATCAAAATTACTTATTTTACCAGAAAACACCTTGGTAACTGCATCACACAAATAAATTCATTCCTTTCTAAGACCTAGCCTCCTAATCTCACTTAATTTAGAGGTGGGAAGTGCATAGCCAATAGAATTAAGCATGGTAACTAAATTAGCATCTGTGTATGGAACAGTAGTAGTGTTTTCAGGAATCTTAAAGCATGCTTGAATTATGTCACTGTTAATGCAGAATTGCTTACCTTTGAGTGTAAAAGTTATGGTTTTGCTTTAGACTGGTACACATCAGTAGTCCACATCTCTTCTATAACTTTGCAGTAAATGGTGGGTGATTCCAGCATAGCATAACTGAGTTTGCATCCTTTCATAAAGTCCATCATTTTTTGAAATCCTCAGACGCT